>NW_024713129.1:7781152-7830276 GCF_018991925.1 Homarus americanus
ATAATACAACACAGTACTATGGTGGTATAATATATTTATATTGAAACAGTTTATTTAGCCAGAAAAACACAGAGTAGATAATAATACCAATTTTAACATGGGTGAGTCAGTTGAGAGCCTGAGCTCTCTTGAAGGCACCTGATATATACTATACATTTATCTCAAGGACGTATTATGTATCATTTAGTATCATCTGGAATAGTACACATGACATGGTGGTAGAAAGAACATATCAAAATGTTACCACGGTTGAACTTCAGTACTATGGCGGCATCACTAAGTACTGTGAAACTAATGGTAAACTTTTGGGAAGGTCTGTTGTAAGTTTCTCTAGTTTTCTTTTATGTAGTAAGATAAAACATAACGTGGATGTCTAACACAACCAAATATACCATACGGAGTACAGTACAGTACACGCCTCAACCTTAACGTGTGCAATCAAGAAATTTCTCTCTTATATCCAACCTTTCTCTTCACAGTCACCCACTTCTTATATCTTTGAGTCGCAATGATTATAATACCAATACAAATAATAACTATTTATAACTGTGTAATAACCACTGAGGTTGTTGTACTGTTTTTTGTCCCATTAATACTGAGTGAGGGGGAAGCAAGGCACCTGTGATGAATGTTTTTATTTTTTATCAGTACATTCTAGAGGGTAAAGAGAGCAAATAGGGAACCGAATAATTGTCTTTTTTAATACATGTTACAAATTATATCTAAGGTACATTTTCCTATTAATGGAAGGAAGTGTTTTGTAAAATTCGATCTCTGTCTTCCCAAAATAATTGTAACGGACGGAACACGTATGTACACACACACACACACACACACACACACACATATATATATATATATATATATATATATATATATATATATATATATATATATATATATATATATATATATATATATATATATATATATATACCGTATATAAATCTGTGAAAGAAGATATTATGAAACACGTCTGATAAGTTACAGTTTTCAATAAGTCGGTCACACACATCAAGACGAACATCATTTCTTTGTTACTCGAGGCAAAGAAAAATCCGGGGGAACGACCTAACAAAAACATGCAGTATATACTAGTATCGAAACTTGAAAAAAAGCATCTAAATAACAACAAAGCGAATATACTTGAATGTCAAACGTAAGATATTACACGTTTCTTCCCCAGTGATTTACAGAACAAAATCGTAATATTACATATTAGAAGCAGCAAAATTTTTCGTGACAGTGATAACACACATTTTCTTTTCTATTCAAGTTAATATTCATTCTGTAACAACAAGCCGTGTCAGTGTAAGTGAAATGTTTTACAAGTCTCGAGAAACGTTAATAACTGTCTTCAGAACCTCTTGACTCTGTGGACTATCCCTCGTGTTCTGCTCTTTAAGAACAAGGTCACGGACACCAACAGAGCTCCGGTATTTGAAGAATTGTCATGAGAGAGCACTTTACGTCGAAACTCTGACTTGTCTTTGAAGTATTTCCGCTACAAGCTGAATATTATAATCACGCTTAAAAACGGTTGAGAACTGGACTGGATTTCTATGGGCAGTGTGTGCGTTAAACCCGCGACCCCAGGCTGTTTACGCAACACTGGTGGTGGTGGTGGTGGTGGTGTGTGTGTAAGGGGAGGGGGGGGGGTGACTACCCCTGGCCAAGGTTGCTCACTTTTCACCTGAAACTATTGATAAGGTTTTGCAACTCAAATTATGAAATCTGTTTTGGTTATTATTATTATTAAACTGTCTATTCTCATATATATATATATATATATATATATATATATATATATATATATATATATATATATATATATATATATATATATATATATATATATATATATATATATATATATATACACTCTACAGATTTTCTTTACTTGAATAAATTTAAATGGTTATCAACAGTAAGATTCTATTAAAACAAATGCACTTCTAAAACCTGTATTCATCCACCAATGAGTGCGTTTGAAGATAATATAAGAAATTACAGGAAACATATTAACAAATATTAGAAACAAATTTGAGGTATTATATCAACCCTGTACCTGCCTTCCTTTACTGACCGACCGAGAATGTGTTTTTCCGCTTGAGGTTTTGACTTCCATTATACACTAAGCCTTGGAGTATAAGCATCTTGCCGTAGTACCATCCTGACACTAACGTAGCCATGACTAAATCTTTGTCACCCTTATTTATATCAGGTGTTCAGGCAGGTATGGTGCAGGTGGTCACTAATTATCTGCTAGACATTGGCTCTAACACGTGGGACTAAATTCTCTAGCTGTATCACATATGCTGACACACAAGTGAATGTACTGTATACCTGGATACATACTGACACACTTTGCTACAAATAAGCTTATACAATATACAAAAACTGCCACGAAAACATTCACAGACACGAGCGCAAAAAAACGCACACCCACATACATATACAGAGAGAGAGAGAGAGAGAGAGAGAGAGAGAGAGAGAGAGAGAGAGACCCATATACCTATACATACAAAGAGACAAAAAATACGCATATGCACATTCAAAAAGATAAACACATGCAAAAAATACACTCGAATGCTTATACGTATCCACAACCATAAACACAAGCAAACTCAGGAGTACTTTCACAAAAAAACACAAAACGTAAACATACAAAGCCAAAAGTTTTCTCACACACACACACACACACACACACACACACGGTAAAGAGGTATGATCGTCGACTCTCCCGGTTAAGGTGCTCATAGAGTGATGATTTACTTAACAACTAAAGATAAACAGTGTCTCCAGAGGTACTCACTGTACGTTTGTGTATTACTCTACATAACATACCTCAAGTACTTTATGAGTATAGCTAATGCATAACCAGCTGTAGAAGTAAAAAAAAAAAAAAAATATATATATATATATATATATATATATATATATATATATATATATATATATATATATATATATATATATATATATATATATATATATATATATATATATATATATATATATATATATATATATATATATAGATATCGCAAAAAACACATATTGATACCTGCGCGCTATTTGTTGTCTCTTTTGGTGCTGACCTGTGCAGATGCTGAAGCTACTCACATCCCGTTTTCAATGCTTTTTTTTTTGCACCGTTAGCAGGCACGCGTCGCCGGCGGCAAGGGCAGTGACGCGTTCTTGTGAGGTAAGATTCATGGCCAACACGGCGAGTTTGACGCATCGTTAACAAGACCACTAGTTGGTTCGTGATCTGATATAAATAAGGGAGGAACGCTCAGTGATTTTAATATATCATTTGATGAAAGGACTGGGTGACATGGACTAGGTGAGCGGGGCTGGGTGCTGGTGGCAGGCTGATGGGGATTGTATAATAGGGACTGGGTGTAGAGGACTGGGTGTAGGGGACTGGGTGTAGGGGACTAGGTGTAGAAGAATGGGTGTAGGGGACTGGGTGTAGGGGACTGGATGAATGGGACTGGGTGACGGGACTGGGTGAAGGGGACTAATTGAAAAAAATGGATGACTAGAACTGGAGAACGGGGACTATGTGACAGGGAGTAAGTGAAGGGGACTAGGTGAAGGGGTAACTGGATGAAGAGGATTAAGTGAAGGGGGAATGGGTGAAGGGGACTGGGTGACAGGTATTATAAGGTGACTGGGTGACAAATACTAGAAGGCTAATGAGTGACAGGTACTATGAGAGGACTAGGGGAATGGGACAGGGTGACAGGGATTGGTAGACGGGTGACAGATACTGGATGATGGACGGCAGGGAACTTGAAACAGATGGCGGTAATGGGTGATAGCACCAAGGCGGAAGTTGACAGGAAAGAAGTAGTTGTGAAGATTAAGGTGACGGACACGGTCTTATGAGCACAGGGTGACGGAAGTTGATTGACGGGGGTGGTGGGTGGGGGTGTAGATTGAGCTCTGAAATTTAAGCTATAATATGAGGTGTTTGAGGCTTTAGTAACTTAACAATTAATGTATACAAAATTCATCCTATCCCAGATGTTACAGTTAAAGGTTTTAATGTCTCAAAGATAAACAATAAAAAAAAGAAAAAGATATACATCCCTGAACGTCGACAGTCCGTTGTTGTTATCAAACTCGATACACAGTAGGTCTTGGGAGGTTCAAGGACCCGGCTATGTTTAAGCAAACTCGTTCGGAAATATATGATAAGACCCTCAGTTGTCCCAGTAAAATTACAGAAGCTATAACTCTGGACAGTAAAGATAAATGAAATAGATTGTCGAACTTGTCTGAGAACTTGTTCAACATATTCACATACCAAATTTGGTGTAAATCTATCGCTGTTGTTTTGTCCTCATTTCTCGACGTCACAAGTCAATGTGAACCTTCGAGAGAGTGAGAGACGTAAATGGTGAGTGATAATTTCTGGTTTTGGAAAGTGATGCCAAGCGAGGCTCAGGTGGACGTTCCCTGACAGGTAAGGTTTCCTGTGAGTCCTCGTACAGTTACCCACAGCGGCGGAGAAACACTAGTGAAAGTACTTTACTTACACTTTCTGTATAAACTTGATGTTTTTTCTGTTTAGTTGTCTGTGTTTCAATCTCTGTGGCAGGTCTCTCAAGCTCAGTCTCGGTCTCTATTTCCCTAATATGAACTCGGTTAAGACTAACATACCGATGGAGATGGTCATTGTTTCTTCTCTAAGCTGTCAATGGTAGAATGAATCTCGCAGTTTCAGGTGTTGTTATAACGCCTTGACTGTGTCTTACGTCATCAACAGGCGACCGTCCTTAGTGTTGGCAACGTAGGGTTATAGTGTATTCAGGCTGTCAGTGCTGGAGGAGGTCGCTAAAACAAACATTCCTTTCCATTATATCACAGACCAGTTCCCGAAGTAAGGACTGGTAATGCCGGGTTTCTTGTTCCCTGATAACAACGCTAAAACTTTATTCAGGTAGACAGTCACTAAACAAGTTGGGCAACTCCACAAAGGTGACAGTGGTGTGTCGATTTGATAGATGAGTTTTGTTCTGTACACAGCTGACATTATTTGTAGCTGTATATTGTACTTTCTATCATATTTAAGAACATCTTCCATGTCTCTAAACAAAGGAGTGAAGTTTTTGCTGTTCTTGTCACCCTGAATTCAAACAGGTCTTCGGGCAGAAGACTCTAGAGTCTAGACCGCCACGGTCAAACTGATCATGATGAAAAATTATATGACTTTGCATTTTAGACTCTACGGTTTTTGTCCCGACTACCTTTTATGTGTCGATAGTTGTGGCTATTTCTCGTAAAAGGTGGGGAAGGTGTGTTCCCGGAGAGAGGTAACATGTGGCTCGGGTAACTCATCAGTCGCCTCACGTAGGAGCTCGTGACCACAGGTTACTGGAAGTGTTCACTTTCCTTCACCTAAAGCACTGTCTTCCTCGCTCATTGTTCTTATCCACGTATGATAGTGGCTGGTAACATACCTATAGCGGCTCAGGTGTACACTGATCTGTTCGGTGATTCACTCCAACGTTGTCATCACTGTGGGAGTAAATTATTATTATTGGTGTTGTTTAAACCTTCCCTGTCTATTACACACACACACACAGGAGCTGCCACATCTTCACTCCGGTGCCATAACTTCTTAATTTCTTAAGTGTGTCTTTATTGTTATATCTTAAGAAGTTCGTGTACTTGAAGGTGTTATTGTTGTTAATACTGGCTACCACGCTGTTGGATGACGATATTAGACTAACCTAAAAAAAAAATATTAAGATTACTTCGTTTTGTGTTTTATGAGCAGTCAGGTACAAGTCATGTTGTGAAGATAAAATGGGAGCTGTGAGTTTTACGCTTTTATGGTTTGCGTCAGAGTGAAATATACTTCCTCAGTTTAAAGGCCAGCAAGATTATGGCGTTGTTACATCACTGAACACTACAGTTGAAATTACGTCACGAAGTCGATTAACACACAGACAGCCTTCAATTCATCGTCGCTCTAGTAATATTGTGCGAATTTAGAATGTAGTTTTTAATATAAGAACAATAACTTTTTTCCCAGCATACCTTGGGTGGTGATTTCTTACATTTCTCCTGGACTGTGCCTGTAGCAGAGTTTATGAAGACTTTCCGATTAAAATGTCTTTGATTTCTTGTAAATAAAAGACGCGATTCTCTCATATTTATTTCATATGATTTTTATGCGGTGAAATATTATGTATTATTTTTATGTACCTACAGAACATTGTACATTGTTTTATGCATTAGAGTATACTGTACTGTGTTTGTTCTCTAAATTACGTCCGTTATATATGCAAACAAATTTGGCAAGTTATACGAGCCTTATAATGCTTGACTGTAATTTTGTTTTTCTGTGCATGTGTATTATGAAGGAACTGGTCAGCTATGAATGTCTTACTATGAAGAGTGTTAACCTGGCGAAGGAATTGTGCAGGTCATGATGATGATGTAAACATCATCGCCACATCATATTTCAACGAGTAGCAAATAGTAGATATATGCAACTCTTGGCCTGAGACTATACTAACTTCCCCGGCTACACTTATTAACGACCCAGGGATTTATCACCGCCAACACGGTTAACTCAGCAATATTTGGCCACTTAACAACCTTTCAACAGATCAGTAACAGCTGCCTTTTGACAACCGCTCAACAGCATCTCGGGATGCACTTGCTAAAGTCCCAAGTGTATATTTAACAATCATTCAAGAAAGACCAGGGCCGGTATACACAAAACTTTTAAGTGCTAGCAAACAGTTGTTAAGGCTGACATTTTCCTGTTAAGTACTAAAAGTACATACACAAAACTTTTAAAGGCCGTAATAGTTCTGTTAAGTTAAAAGACCCCGGGGAGCACTTTTTAGTCCCGTAATAGTCGTCTGTTAGTTGATACCCTGGCGAACCAACAACATAAGCGGCGGCAACGCATTTATCGAGAAAGGAGAGATATATTTAATTAATATAGTGATTCTGAACTCATCATGCGATACCGACTGGACCGTGCAAGTATCATGGCAGTGACTGATTTAGTGAGGGAAACGCTACAAAGTAGAACTAGGAGGAATAGGGCTCTAACCCCAAAGATGAAAGTGGCCATAACCTTGCGTTATTTAGCGACTAGAAGACTGCAACTGTGTAGCAGTGATGATTTTGGCACCACTCGGCCTACTATCAGCCGTACTATAACTCAGACACTGAATGCACAAACCGGACCAAACATTTTTTGTCAGTTTGTGAAGTTCCCACTCACCCACAGATAAATTCAAAGAAAGCAGCATTGACTCCCATGGTGATTTCCAGCCATGCCCTCTGTTTGTCTTTATTATTCAAGAAAGACTTGAAGAGGCCGTTCAATATCAACATTTTCTCTTCAATGGCATCATCCAATAATATAGTCTGGTCTGCTGTCCAGTCTGGCTTCCTTTTCTTTCGTGGGGTTGAGGCTTCCATTTCCGTGAAGTTCATCTTGTCCGCTCCTCAATAACACGTGTGTTTACAAAGAACAAGGCAAGGAGAAACCACCGATCACTATCCTTGGTTCATATATCCTCCTTCAAACCGCATAGATTAGAATTTTTTTTATGGTCAAAATGTAAATAAATGTAAATATTGAAATTAATCTTCTTAATTTTATTGAGTTTATTCAGCCATAAGACCATTTTATATGATGAACTCCTGCTACCCTTAGCACTGTTTAGCGGTACTTAACAAACAACTGTTTGTGAGGTAAAAGTTTGCTAGTTAAGCTTTGTGTATAACTTTTAAATATTACTGCTAGCTAACAGAACTATTATGTCATTTGCAGAAAAGTTTTGTGTATACCAGCCCTGGTACTTAGCTCAACAACTGATTACTAGATAACCACTCAACAGCTATTCTTTAACAACCACTCAAACCATCCTGACACACGCCAGTAGCAGCGACACACCAGAAGGCAGGCAGAGTTCCGGCTGACACAAGACTTAAGAATAAGTTGTTGTCTCAATGTGTCTGTGAGAGATGTTCAGGTATTTACTCTGAGGCGAATAGACGAACAGAAAGAAGAGCTTCGATATATTCGTCATCGTTGTTCTCATTGTTACTGAATGAGGCAGCGGCAGCCTTATGTCTGGGAAGTGCTTGTAACACTCTTAATATACCAGTGTCGTGAGATAATGCTGCAGGAGGAATGATCTGACACAATATACAACTACGAAAAGACATTCTGTCGAAAAGGAAAACATCCAATTTTCGAACAATATTGAGGTTTATCATTGTTGCATATGAACAATGAAACAGTATTGAGTGCCAGCTAGACGTAAACAAAATCAGTTTTCAAAGCTGACAATGAAGTAAAGATCATAATTCAACGCTGGTTTTATATGCAAATCCAGTTCAAATTCAATGCCGTTTCGACATTGAAATTTTTCTGTGATGTCAGGCCTCACGAGGTGACCGTTAGTCCTGGCCTCTTATTCTGTAAATATTGTTGAAATATTTTTTCTTAAAGAGTAACGTGAGAACGCATCTAACTGATCCACTTGAGCTACAACATGTAAAAGCGGCGGCCAAAATGATGTCGAAATCGCATTGAGACTCCACCGTAAAGTGATGCGCTGTCATCCACAATTACTCAGCAGTTGGTAAGATTAACTTCCTCCCGCAACTGAATAATCAAAGAACGTTACATACTTTTGGTAGCATTTCAGTACAATCTATATCATTATGCCGCCATTTTTTATACCATACCTTAAGTGATCCAATTAGAGGTGTTCTCATACCTCAAGTAAGCCTTAATGCAGGAACCCTTGTAAATCCAACCTTTAGACAAAAAGGGCTTCCGGATTCACGAGGATTCACATTAGTTTATTTTGTTCCCAGACTAATTTATGTAAGTGAAACTACAGTCACAATCAAATTCTGGGGTCATTTTTAACATTGTAGAAATATTTTAACGTCAGCAAAAGTCAGTCAGTTATGAGGAAAATTCAATGTGTGAACCTTGAAGAATTTTAACCCAGATTGATGTTTCGTGCCCAGCAGGCCACAGCACAAGGCAGATGGGTAGGTGGGTGGTGGTTACTATGTTTACGCTTTATACCACTTGGGGCTTACACGAGTCTAACAGGGTGTGGTAATTAGGAAATTTCATCACCGAGATTGTCTGAGTGATGGATGTCTTTAGTCTTGATTCTCTGTTTACCTGTTTGCCTCTCATCTGCCTGTCTGTTTGTCTAATTGTCTACACATTTGCCTTGATGCATCCATAGAAAGATAGAGACAACATTCAACACATGTATACCGAATAACCATCTTTCTAGATCATTCTCTCTCTCTCTCTCTCTCTCTCTCTCTCTCTCTCTCTCTCTCTCTCTCTCTCTCTCTCTCTCCCTTGGTTGATAATTCCTCATTTATAAAACACTATGGGAAGCCGCGTTATATGATACATCTACAGCAAATAAAAAAAGAGATGCGGTTTTGAAATCTAGCAACGATGCAACACTGACGAGGATGATGGGGGCTGTCACATCACCAGCCAGTAGTATATATACATGTGTGTATATATATATATATATATATATATATATATATATATATATATATATATATATATATATATATATATATATATATATATATATAGACATCACCTGCCAGTAGTGTGTACTGTATATACATCACCTGCCAGTAGAGTATGTATATAAATCACCTGCCAGTAGTGTGTATATACATCACCTGCCAGTAGAGTATGTATATAAATCACCTACCAATAGAATATGTATGAACATCACCTGCCAGTAGTGTGTACTGTATATACATCACCTGCCAGTAGAGTATGTATATAAATCACCTGCCAGTAGTGTGTATATACATCACCTGCCAGTAGAGTATGTATATACATCACCTACCAATAGAATATGTATGAACATCACCTGCCAGTAGTGTGAATACTACTACTTTGCTGTCACTCAGAATCTAGTATGGCGATCATTCAGCTATGATACAATGATATGAGTTATTAAGGATGTCACTTTGGTTGGTGAGCTCTGAGGTGACTCGAGAGGCTGATATGGAACCGGCAGGGCCGTCCACAGAAGTGGCACATGTGGAGAGCTACATCTAGTGCGGGAGGGGCAGCAGCAGGTTCTTTCCGGCGCTCGCGCTTGTCTGCCTCGGTATGCAGACAGGACTAACTCGAAAGTATTGACACCTTCTCGTGTGGTGCTCCTCAAAGCGTTACGGTGTGGAGTAATTGTCTCCCAGGAGCTGGGGTCGATTAGGCACTTTTTCAGGTTTGTCTTACGACTCCTTATACGTTTTCCGTTGTCCGCCAGCATTACGCTTACTGTTCGTTAGGTGGCCGTAAAGTAGCTGGTTTGGCAGTCTACTGTCGTCCATGTGGGTAATATGGCAAGGCCAACGTAGTTGTTCATGGATAATGGTAGCCTCGTTGCTCCTACAGTTGGTGTAAGCGAGAATACTCACATTTCTTCTCTTGTATTCCCAGCGAACTCGGAGGGTGGAACGAAGATTACAATGGTGAAAGTTTTCAAGTGCCTTGAGGTGCCTCCCGTATGTGACCCATGTCTCGCTGCCATATAGCAGGGTGAGGATGACCACTGCTCAATATACATGGAACTTTGTAGATAATTTCAGCTCCCTACAACAGAAGATACAGGTATGGACTCTATGGAGTCTGCCAAAAGGTTGAGATGCACATCTGAACCCATGTTGAATCTCTTTATCGATGTCCACGGTGGTGGACAGGTGGGAGCCGAGATACTGAAAGTGGGTAACATTAGAGAGGGTAGTACCATTAATCTGGACGGATGGTGGAGGTGTGGTTGAAACAGGGGCAAGCTGAAAGAGAATCTGGGTCTTACTCGCATTCACCTCAAGGCCTAAGTGTGCATACGCATCTGCATAGGTGTTGAAGATCTCCTGTAGGTTGCATTCAGTTTGAGCGATAAAGGTGAGGTCGTCTGCATGTTCAAGTTCAGTAATGGAAGCTGCCGACACCTTTGTTCCAGTCTGGATCCTCTCATATTGATAAGTCCCTTCATCCGGCTAAATTGGCACTGGCACGAGTAAGGAAGACAACCAAGAAATGGAAAAGAGAGTTGGTGCCAATACGGATCCTTGTTTAACCCCAGTTTGGATGCGGAAGAACTCAGACTGGGTGCCGTTGTGCAGAACACTGCCGTTCATGCCATCATGGAGTTGCCTCACAATGGAGATGAATTTTGGTGGACAGCCAAAACGGCTGAGGGTCCGCCAGGGGGCTTCCCTGTTGAGTAAGTCGAAGGTCTTGGTAAGGTCGAAGAAGACCATGTACAAGTCAAGACGCTGTTCTCTGCACTTTTCCTGTATTTGGCGGGTAGCAAAGATCATGTCAATGGTGCCACGTAATGGTCTAAACCCACATTGAGTTTCTGGGAGGAAGTTTTCTGCCTCAGGAAGAAGTCTGTTTTGGAGGACTCGGGCAATAATCCTGCCAGCTAAGGACAGCAGAGATATCCCGCACTAGTTGCCACAGTCTGACTGGTCTCCCTTGTTCTTATAAACATTGACGATGGAAGCCTCTTTAAGAGCTTGGGGGATTTCCTCCTTTTCCCATATATTCTCCAGGAGAAAGTGGAGACGGCTGGTAAGCAGATGTCCTCCTGCTTTATACATCTCGGCTGTGATTCCGTCAGGCCCTGTAGCTTTGTTATTTTTCATCCGTTTAATGATAGTAGCTACCTCATCCAGGGATGGAGGATAGCTGAGGTGGGTCAGCTTTGGATGCTGAGGGACCTGCTGGGTAATCAGGACATCCACATCAGTGTTTCGGTTGAGCTGTGCATGGTAGTGCTCTTTTCAGTGCTTAAGGATGCCTTCTTCATCTTTAATTGGGGAATTACCGTCGGGTGAGTGAAGGGGGGTTGCACCATGAGTGATTGGCCCATAAAATGTTTTAGTGTAATTGAAAAATTCGCACATCTTGTGTTGATCTGCAAGTTTTTGCGTTTCACATGCTTCATTTTTCAACCATTCGTTCTTCAGTTTGCAAAGTTCGCTTTGGGTCACAGCTTTTTTCTTGTTGTCTGAGACAGAGGGATGTTCTGCCAGTCAGTTAAAGCAACACGTTTATCATCGACAAATACATTGATTTTCGAGTAATTTTCATCAAACCAGTCCTGGTGTATTCTTTCGATCTGGCCGAGGGCCTCTCTGCAGGTTTTTGTCATGACTGTGTCGAGAATACCCCATTCGGCACTGGGATTTGGGTTGTTCGTTGTCCGGTTGTTTATCAGCCCATGTTCGAGCTACCACTGGATCCTCCAGAGGCTTTGTGTTAAAACCTCTTCTGGAGGCTTGTTGCCTTTGCCGTTTTGGGGGAGACATGAAATGGTTTGGCTCTGACGAGCCGATGATTAATGTCACAGTAGTGTACATACTTTACATCACCTGACAGCATAGTTCCATCTCCCTCCTTCACCACGACCTACTAAACTCACTCGCTGTTAGGACATACAGCTGAGGACACTGAACAATCTCGCCATCACAACCCTCAGCAGTGAACACCATCTCCACCACCCCTCCCTTCCCCATCACCACCACTCCCATAATCACCCCCGGCAATTCCCACCATCACCAATCCCCAGCAATTACCACCATCACCAATCCCCCTACAACCACCACCACCACCACATCGTCTCTACCTGGTAGGCTGAGAGATTCGCTACCTATGGTCATTACACAGCGGGAGAAAGATATTAAAACAATGTTGCATAAAAAACAGGGTAGAGGAGATACTTCACAGGAAATAAGTATAGAGAGCGACAACAACCCCGGAAGTAAAGAGTAACGAAAGGGTGTGCCTCGACAAATAGAAATGACAGAAAAGTAGTAATTTTATACCTGTAGTTTGGTGCAGTGATGGCTTATTGCTACCTGTCCCCGACCTACCTGACTACGGCCGCCTGATATTCCAGCTGAAGCAATTTTCTTTTTTTTTCTTTTTTCAATCCCATTAATATTGGTTTCAGAGTACAATAACGCACAGGTAGAAAATCCCTTGTGTAGCTGAAGCTTATATTGTTACCTTAGTTTCTTATTATTCACTTTGCTTGTAGGATTCACACAGGTAACATGAAATTAGTATGTATTAGAGTACTAATGCTCGTTTAAAAGTACTACATTGTTTTCTTCATTTATTTTCAAAATAAAATGGACATAATGTATTGTTTGTTGACGTATTAACTGGCAATGGAAAATACTCTGATTATGAGAGAGATAGGAGGATATGTAAGAACTCTTAGGTGAGACACGTGTACTCGTCTCCAGTGATATCTGAGCTGACTCGAAGCCAGCTAGAAATACAATATGATGACCTCGCAAAAAATAGGTGCAAGATGATGATCCCAATGTTATATGATGCGTGACATGGATATGATTATTCTTGCTTAATTGCTCATTGCTTAACTAACTCGGGTGATGCAATTTATATAATGAATATAATTATGTAGTTAACCTACATCTAAATAGTTATGTTATTGTCCATAAATTTGACAGAGGCTAATAAATAGCTCAGCCACCACCCGCTGAGTTTTATACAGTGTAACCTATCGCCGCATATGATCCCTATGTATACCTAACCATGTTATTGTTATAATAAATGTGTGCTTTAACTAAGTTGAGGAAACTCAACTGGAGGATGGGATTCAGTGAGACGTGCCAAAATGTGCTGTTGCACAACAGTAAACTTTAATGATACTGTACTTTCTTGTGCTGTAGTAACAAAATATTAATAAAACTGATAGCACAATTAATATTTGTTATCACAAAGCCTGGAATGACAAACCCTGAGACTAAGTAGAAAGGAAGGGCTTTATTTAATTATGCAAATTAGGTTTCATTTATATAGGAAAGAAACTTTAATTTATCTGAAAGTCTGTCGAGATTTCCGAATGTTACTTTGACAATTGGTGGTATATTTACAAGTTCTGAAGTAAAGTTCAAATGGAAAGCAATGTGTTGACTTGTTGACAGAAGTTTTCAGGGAACGGCTACTAATTTCACAATAGTCTGGTACTGTATAATAATCTTGAACTAATAAATGTTTACCCCCATCTTGACACATCAATATGACACTGGTCAGTGTAAGGAAGTAAAGGTACTGAACATTATTAAGATCTGCATGAAACACTGATTTAGTAGGATAGGAGTGTGTGAACATTGCTGAAGAGATGAAGTAGCCTCTGTTTGAATGAAAGCTAATTCACAAATTGCTTCTGCAGCAGGTGTAAATGCATATGCATATGCTGGATATCTGTGCAAGTGTAAATAAAACGACTTTACAGCACCTCCTGATTAGTTATGGCCACTAAGGAATAGTCATCCGAAACTACTAGAAGCATTAGATTTACGAGTTGAAAGCAGTGGAATATGTACTAAAATAACATTATGTTCGAGTGAAGCTTTAACTCATGCTCGTGGAATATAGGAGTTAAATGATGATCCCACTTCGCTATCTGCAAAGCGCCAACAAGATTAGTTACAGGCAATAATTGAACATCTACACGACCTAACCCGGCATTCTCCAAATCAGCAAATAGCATATCACTGGTCGCTGTTAAGGCTTGGGCAGATGTTTCAGCAACATGAAAATACTCAGTGAAAAATACAAGCTACTCCAGGGTAAACACAGACGTGCGATTATAATCAGTTGGTTAGTTTCATGATGATTGCATTAACTTTTGATTGCAACGACTGAATGGCTTGGCACGTCTGACTGATTGCCCTGTTTTGTTTTACAAAAGCTTGTGTTATAACATTCATGTGCTCTCCCGACTTACCTACATTCTCTGCTATTGCTGTGCCAAAATGCCTGCTTGAGAGTAAGCCCATACAATTAAAACGACCCCGTTTCTCACATAACTCGGCACATACCTTCTTACCATTGTCGTTATGTGATGTGAGAATCTAGTGTTCCGAGTTCATAACACTTTTCAGTAATCTTTACACGGTATGCACAATAATCCATGTAGGTTGTACTTGGCCATGATGACGTCTTACATGATCAGGACGCATTTTGCTGGTGCAACTAATACACCTGGTTTGAAATCGTTCCTTAATGCAGAAAAACATGCATTGACACTGCATAGTAATAGTAGTAAAACAATCCACGCAATTCTGAATAAGTCAAATATGTTTTAACATTTACGTGTGGAACATAGTTTCCGACGATAATTGTTAGATAGAGCTTGTGTATGATCGAGCGACTACGGGGAGAATAAATCATGGTTTACCTTTTATATGTCTACATTTACTACGTCTGTAATTTGTGTATTGGGTTTGAACATTTTAAATTTGTTGCCCTGCTCTTTGGCGGTTATTAGAAGGGGATCTAAAATTTTGGGCGAAACTTAAGAAATTTGGGGGGTTCTCTAATCATTACAGCCTCTTTGTGTTGCTTGTGCATCATTTCAGCACGTGATGTTGCTAAATGTTTACGCACCTTTTCAAGGACGTCTGTGAAGACGTTGATTTTTTTCCATAATCGTCCATGTTATACACAGAATGTGAAGCTCCTGTTAGGACGTCTAGGGCAAACATATATCAGTCCCGTATATGATGTAGTAGGGTTATTTACCTGTGAAGCTATTTATCTACCCATTAATTGATGCTGCTACCTGAGGTAACCAATCCTCCTGTGTTACATGCATTGGAATCACTGTTTGTCTGAGAATTTCTGGGATTTTACGATTAGTCTTTTCAACCAATTAATTTGACGCTGAGTGATAAGCAGTTGTAAAGGTTTGTTGAATGACATACTGTTAGCATATTGTTGATAGAAGTTCATTCTGAAATTCTGATTTGTTTTCAGAAAGAAGAACCTTTGGTGTAGTGGGATTATAGAATAATGAATCTGGAGAAGTGATCAAGACGTATGTAGGTGGAGCCTTGATGGCTTTTTGGCAGTTGTAATAAGTCGATTGCAACTGTATCGAACGGGATTATGGTGCTGAGTATTCTAGAATAGGAGTGGGTTGCAATGTCGTTCCTTTGTCTTGTGCAATGTACTACTCAATATCTTTCCTCATATTACCGCAATAGTAAGTTTTTCTCATTTCTGCAAGGCATTTGTCACACCCGGGATTTCCTGCTTGACGCATATTGTGATACAGAGTGAGCACCGTCACTCGTAGCGTGTCGGGTACGACAATTTATGTGGCAGTATCCTGCGATGTCTCTGTTGATCGGTGCAGTATACGAACATAAGAATGGAGGAAACTGCAGCGGGCCTATTGGCCCATACTGGGCAGTCCCATTTACACCCAACCCTTATTGCTCAAATATCCATCCAACCTATTTTTGAAGCTATCCAGCGTATTCGAGTTAATAATGATGTTTGGTAACTTGTTCCAATCATCCACTACTCTATTTCCAAACCAATGTTTACCTATTTCGCGCCTAAATCTAAATTTGTCTAATTTAAAACCATTGTTACGAGTTCGCTCCTGGTTGGATAGTTTGAGTACCTTTACTATGTCCCCTTTGTTTAGCCCTGACTTCCATTTATACACTATGAAGTAATCTGTAAGCTGGTAGGTACTATAATCCATTTTGTTTTGTGATTCCGTCTCGTAAGTGATTCGAGTTACTAGGCATCTTAGCTAGTTTTGCTGTGGGGCTAATGTCATTATGCTTGACGATTAATTATAACATTCAGCCGTATGTTCATAAAAGGATGAACTCTCGGTAATATACAATACTTTGATTTTGATAACTTGGAGAAATAGTGTTGAGTTTTCGTATATAAATATTCACTTGTAGAATATTTACTTTTCAGTCACAGATAACAGTTCGTCATCCCACTGTTGTCACTTTGTTACTTGGTCTTATGATTCATTTTGCTTGAGGAATCTACACAGATAATGGATAGTTTATTTGTCTTCCTGTACTATTGTTTCCATAAAAGCATTATATTCCTCTTTCTTATTGTACCATCAAAATTAAATGCACAGACTGTTGGGTTTAGAACCAATATTGACCTAATCCTGTTCTTCTCTGCATTACTCTGCTGTTACCTTCAGTTTTTTTCTTCCTTCATCGTTCCCAACTTCAGTAATTCCTTCATAACCTCCAGCGACAATCTCTTTTATTCCATTACTGCAGACTTCAGCACTTCAACATTCTAACACTCTCCCCGGGTCTTCCGCAGGCCTGGCTAACAGCACATTATTGACCACAGACAATAAACGTGAAAGCCCCCACTCATACCTCAAGTATCATTCCACAGTCACTCATTCTGGCTTTCATTTCACATATTGATCCACTCATGTGGAAATTAAACAGTCATGCAGGGTGACAACATACACCCATGATGCTCTTAGCTTCACACATGTGTTGCTTCTATATCAAAAGGTTTTGACAATTCTCAGGGTCTCAAGAGAGGTAAAATTGGCGCGATAATTATGATCAGAGTATAAATAGAAGATGGAGTTGAATAAGAATGATATAAACAGGGTAATAAAACTAACAAATTAGGAGCGAACACGTAGCAATGACATTAGATTAAATAAATATAGTTTTAGTAAGGAATAAAGCTTGAAACATTAATAACTGGGATGATTGAACGTAGAGAGTTCAAGGAGACATCATCAAAAAGTGTTCCAACTCTTCCATAAGGGAGTGAAAGTCAACACTTGCAGAGCAGTGCATCAAAACTGACAACAAAAGAGAAGGACAGTTTGCTCTCAAGCAAACATTTTGGCACAGCAACGGCAAATGATGTAGTTAAATTAGGAGAGCTCATGAATGTTATAACTCAAGCTTATGTAAAACAAAACAGGGCAATCAGTCAGACGTACCAAGCCATTCAGTCGTTGCAATCAAAAGTTAATGCAATCATCATGAAACTAACCAACTGATTATAATCGTACATGGCTTGGCACGTCTGTGTTTACCCTGGAGTAGCTAGTATTTTTCACTGAGTATTTGCATGCTGCTGAAACATCTGCTCAGGGTTTCATAAAGACCAATGATATGCTAATTGCTAATTCGGTGAATGCGGGGATAGACAGTGCAGATGTACAATTATTGCCTGCAAGTAATCTTCTTGCACTGTTTGTTAACTTTGTAGACAATGTATGTGTGTGTGTGTGTGTGTGTTTGTGTGTGTGTGTGTGTGTGTGTGTGTGTGTGTGTGTGTGTGTGTGTGTGTGAATGTCTGTGTATGCTGAGGACATGACCAAGTCAAGTGTGGATATACTGTACTTACTTTAAGCTTTAGTTCTTCTTTTATCTCTTTCTTTCCACACCTTTATTACACCTTTGTACCTCCACCCTTCATTGCTTAAGGTTTAATGTAACCTAACCTACCCAGACACGAAAGAGAGAGAGAGAAAGATAAATCTACCCAAATGACATTGACTTCTGAGTGCTAGAAATATAAACCTGATCTGTAACATTATATTACCAGGAGTCTTGATGATCAGTATTGCCAAATTAAGTTATTAAGTTTGTTATCTTTATTCATGACGATAATAGATATTCTCATCATATATTTTAGTCTGCCTTACTTTAACATTACAACCACTAACTATAATCTACAATAAACATTACAACCACTAACTATAATCTACAATAAACATTACAACTACTATTAGCTTCAATAAACATTACAACCACTAACTATAATCTACAATAAACATTACAACTACTATTATCTTCAATGAACATTACAACCACTAACTATAATCTACAATAAACATTACAACTACTAACTATTATCTTCAATAAACATTACAACCACTAACTATAATCTACAATAAACATTACAACTACTAACTATTATCTTCAATAAACATTACAACCACTAACTATAATCTACAATAAACATTACAACTACTAACTATTATCTTCAATAAACATTACAACCACTAACTATAAATTCAATAAACATTACAACTACCAACTATAATCTACAATAAACATTACAACCACTAACTATAATCGTCAATAAACATTACAACTACTAACTATAACCTACAATAAACATTACAACTACAAACTATAATCTTCAATAAACATTACAACTACTAACTATAAATTCAATAAACATTACAACTACCAACTATAGTCTTCAATAAACATTACAACCACGAACTATAATCTTCAATAAACATTACAACTACTAACTATATCTTCAATAAACATTACAGCTACCAAACATAATCTTTAAAAAATCATTACAACCACTAACTATAATCTTCAATAAACATTACAACTACCAACTATAACCTACAATAAACATTACAACTACAAACTATAATCTTCAATAAACATTACAACGACTAACTATAAATTCAATAAACATTACAACTACCAACTATAATCTTCAATATACATTACAACCACTAACTATAAATTCAATATACATTACAACTACCAACTATAATCTTCAATAAACATTACAACCACTAACTATAATCTTCAATAAACATTACAACTACTAACTATATCTTCAATAAACATTACAGCTACCAACCATAATCTTTAAATAAACATTACAGAAACTAACTATAATCTTCAATAAACATTACAACTACTAGCTATAATCTACAATAAACATTACAAGTACCAATTATAATCTTCAATAAACATTACAACCACTAACTATAATCTTCAATAAACATTACAACTACTAACTATATCTTGGTAAACAATACAGCTACCAACTATAATCTTCAATAAACATTACAACTACTTTTAACTATAATCTTCAATAAACATTACAGCTACCAACTATAATCTTCAATAAACATTACAACCACTAACTATAATCTTCAATAAACATTACAACCACTGACTATAATCTTCAATAAACATTACAACCACTAACTATAATCTTCAATAAACATTACAACCACTAACTATAATCTTCAATAAACATTACAACCACTCATTATAATCTTCAATAAACATTACAACCACTAACTATAATCTTCAATAAACATTACAACCACTAACTATAATCTTCAATAAACATTACAACCACTGACTATAATCTTCAATAAACATTACAACCACTAACTATAATCTTCAATAAACAATACAACCACTAACTATAGTCTTCAATAAACATTACAACCACTCATTATAATCTTCAATAAATATTACAACTACAAAATATAATCTTCAATAAACATTACAACCACTCACTATAATCTTCAATAAACATTATAACTACCAACTATAATCTTCAATAAACATTACAACTAGAAGCAAAAAAAATCTTCTCTCAAAATTCAACCATCGACTAAAGAAACCTTCCATAAATATATTGAACATTGAAAAATTAAAATTTATTCTTATCCTAAACATTACATGAAAAATATAATATAATTTCCCCCTAAGTATTATAACCCACGACAAAAGAATATTCCCCTTAACATTACAGGCAGCAATAACATAACCTTTCCCTCAACATCACAATCGGTGACAATACTTCACATTATCAGTGGCGCTCAGCCTTTTGTAGTTTATAACCCATTTGCTCCCTTCATCGGGTCTTTATCCTTCACTGTCGCTCCAGCTCACTGAATATGATTACATACCATTAGAAAAATTGATCCCACGCCTTATTAAATTGAAATTTGAAAATTGTGGGAATTATTTAAAAATAAAGTAAGTGTGTGTGTGTGTGTAATAATAATAATAATAATAATTAACGGTTTATTGAAAGAGCTTGGCAGCCAGAAGGCTGAAAATATACAGTTACATAATTGGGGACTGGGTTTCGAATTACAAATAATATACAAATAACATAAGTGATATAAATAAGATATATAATAACTAGATGGGGAAAAGCTCAGACTACAGGGCATTTCAACATAGTGACAGTGCAGGAAGTAGTATTTACTGGGAGTGAATACACTTGTTTATTACAAGTTATTGATAATTTTTACAATGGTGGGACTGGGCTGTTCTTATAGCGATCAGTTCGTGCACGTATGGGCTGGATGCGGTTGTGGTGTCGAACAGCAATTCTCGGGCTAGGGATCTCAGGGGGTGTGTGTGTGTGGTCGGTTAATGTAAAATTATGTCTCCAGTATTTATCCAGTATTACAGTCTACACTAGACTTCATGTGTTTCACCAGTTCACGCAGCTACAACTTGATAAATATGTTTTTATATACATTAACACAAGATAAAGAAGGAATCACTGTAAAATGAAAATGTAAATAAAAGGGTTCCGCGCTCTAGTCAGGCTCTATCACCCAAACTGAGACATACTACTGTACAATGAGTATCAATATTACTGTTAGTTTTACCGCAATCACTGTTATCATTATATCTCCGTCTTGGCCACGATCACCTCACGCATAGCGACAGCATGTTGCGGGTGGACGGATAGTACAGTGGTGTTGTGACGAAAAATGTCAGCAAATTAAGCTAAGCTAAGCTAAGCTGAACTAAGCTAAGCTCAGCTAAGCTCAGCTAAGCTAAGCAAAGCTTAGCCTTACAATCGCTCATAATACCCGAGTTGAAATAAGTATAACTGTATTGCGTAATACTCCGTTTGTTGACTAAAATTATACTGTTGTTGAATTAATAATTTCCTGGAGAATTTAATTTGTTGAAAGAGATTAGAAATAAAGAGGGAAGACATAAAGAAAGAAAAAATTGGATACAAAAAGAGAACGAGAAAATAAAATAGAGAAACAAAGTCCTGGTGGATGGTGCAGTCTGCCCCCGCCCTTACTGGACGGCGGGTCGTTGTCAGTGCTGCCACTCGTGAAAAACAATGTTTACCAGATTCTTTTGAGATCGCTAAAAATTTTCGAGGTATGAAAAAATTATATCAAATACGGTTAATATTTAGTAGCTGCCATCACCTCACCGAATATTGAGTCATATATGGGGAGATAGAGAAAAACTAAAAAAAATATTCCATAACGTTTCCGTGGAAAATTTTTAGTTTTCAAGTTATTTTAACTTTTATTTTATAATATTTGTGCTGATATGACGTCATAGTCATGCGCGCTAATCAGAGTAAGTGCTAATGTAACGTAATACGCGTGCGCTAATCAGCATACGCAACCAGTTGGAAGATGACGTCTGTGTGAGATGGATGTACATTGGCTGACTGCCGTATTATTCAGCGCATTTTGGACAATGAAGCAGCAGCCGATGTCATATATAGGGCTTACGGTGTTCTTGTTTCATCTGTAAAGTCTCCAAGATGTAATTCAGTGTCAGTACTGTGTAGCTCGCCAAGCTCGGTACTGTGATAAGAGACGGACGCTGATGAAGACACCACCTCCTCATTCAAGTCACATCACTCTATCTTCCTGTATCTCTTACTTAAGGGAAGTTTCTTACACACTAGGGGTTAGGTTAGATTTTGTTTTGGGGGGGGGGGTATTTACATTGGTTGACCTTCCACTTTTTTTTAAATATCTCAACTACTAATATTTCCGATGGCAATGGAGGTCATATTTGTATTTAACACGATGATTTATACTATAAAAACCCATTTTCAAAAGTCAATTAGGTGGTGGCAACTACTAAATATTTACCCAAATGACAATTATTTTAATCTTAATCAGTACATTTCTACAAAACTACAAAATATATCAAATATACACGAAAATAATAGATAATCCAATGAAAATAGACTTTCGGTATTCTTCATTACAAAAGAAAACGAAATCTGTTTCTTGGGAGATTTGATACGAGACTAAACTAACCTTCTGAGTATATCAAAGAAGAGACTTTACTTAATATCTAAACAAGTAGACCTGCTGTACTGTGGTAATAGTTTAGTGTAGCCTACTAAGTAATGAATTTTAATTGTTGCTTCTACACTGCAGCAACTAAGGTAATACATTTAATTTTGCTTTCAAAATAAATGAAGTCGAATCATGGGCCCAGCAAACTAAGTGTCAAAAGAACATTGTCATATTTAAGTTAACTATGATTCTTAAATATAAAAACAAAACAAAAATATGAAAAAGAGGAAAATTTATAGAATTTTTTAATGTATGGGAGGTGTTTTAAAAAATATTACAAGCTTTTAAAGTTTAGATAAAATTTTCAAGATCTAGCAACAAATAATCAAGCAGTGGTTCCACTTGTCACTGTCCAGCCATCGTTCCCGTCCCACCATACAAACAAACACCCATGTAGTTCAGCAATCGAAAAGATATTATTGTTTTACTTAATAAATTCACGAACAAATTTACCCAATCAAGTTTGACACTGTTTGACCTAATGGTGCATATTAACAGACAGTGGGTAGACAGGGGTTAGACCTTGTGGCATACATGTCGACCAAGCTACAGGTCGTCACTTAAAACCAGGGCAGCTGGACTGGCCACTCAATGAATAATTTTCGTGACATGTGTCATGCATATTTTTTTTTATAATCTAAAGAATATGTTGTTTTAATCATTGTTTTTATCTTTTTTAATTGTCATTATTTACAAATATTTTGGGTGTATATAACATTAGCAAGGCAACATTTATGGTTACCTATTATGGCCATGCTGCTTTTACTTTATTTTTCATCCAACCCCAATCAATGGTGTTGTGACCTACTTCTTGTTGTGACACGCGTCTAGATTAATTGTGTCGCTAATATGTCAGCTATACTCCCATCCTGTCATCCATATTAGGGATCAAGTCAAGGTTACATGCAGCAGACCCTATGATAAGGCCATTATCATGGAGAGTGATAAAGCATTCTCTTATGAACCATATTATCCCTCACGTTCATGCTTAGTATACTGACTACCATCTGAGGGACAGTACGGCTTGGAGGATTCTGATATTATCGTTGTGAACCCCAGCCACCAAAACACACAAGCTCCATTTTGTCATGATTGGCTAATAAGGATTTAACCTATTATGTAAAATAATGTAAAATTGATTGGAGAATTATTAAACTAAACAATGACATCCTTTCTCAGCTCCTATTGAGAATTAGGAGTATCAGAGCTCGGTTGTTGAACTGCGAGGTTTGTGTGGTGGGACTGATGGCTGGACAGTGCGGCGGACTTTACACTTCCACCTTGACTGAATCAAGAACTTTCGTCCGGGACTGTACATCATAATAAAAGAAATTTAACAGGATAACGTAAAGAGGAAGCAGTGAAGAAATGCCAAATAGAAGAAGAAAGATTGCGGGAAAGCGAAAAAGGGAAGTAAGAAAATACAAAATAATGGAATATAAAAGTACAAAAGTGAGGAAGTCGAAAATCATGAAATGAAGGAAGAAGGAATATGAAGAAAGACAGAAATTAAGGAAGCAAAAAAACATAGAAAACGTAGAGATGGAAAAAAAATTAAACAATAAAAACACAAGTAAAGTAAATAATAACAGAAAGGGAAGAAAACAACAGCAGAAAGAAAAGTAAATAACAAGAGACAGGTAAAGAAATAACAAGAGAAATGGAAGGAAATAACAATAGAATATGTAAATAACACCAGAAAGGAAGAAAACTCTGACATTTTCGAAAATTTCAACTCTTATAAAACGATACAGTGAGTAGAGGGGAGGAAGTGAAGGAAACAGATATTGAGAGAGAGAGAGTATGTGTGTGAAGTAAATATTAAACCAAGAAACACCGAACACATTACAACCACCAAAACAACTTGAAGTTCCGAAACTTTTGGCCGACCATAAACCGGATTCACATTATTACTATGACCGCAGGAGGAGCCACCAACAGCAAGGGGTGGGGAGAGGCCACATCTTCGCCCGATATTAGTGCTTTCTCAAGTGACCCAAGGCGACTGGGCGACTTACATTGTAGTGGTTACTTTGCAGACACGTATCAGGAGTCACAACCTAACCAAGATTAACCCAACGTAACGCATTCTAACCTAACCTAAACTAACCAAACGTAACCAATATAACCTAACCTTCCCTAATCTAACTTAACCTAAAAACTAACCAAGCCTAACCAACCTAACCGAACCTACCTCAATCTAACTTAACCTGACCAAGACTTTTCTAACCGAACCTAACTTAACCTAACCTAACAAACTAACCTTTGCGAACCTTAACTTACCTTACTAAACATATCCTAAATGGCACTTCACCTAACGTAAACCGAACAATTCCTATCCCTATCTTGGCTTAACCTATTTAACCCTAACTTATCCTACCTAAACCTACACTCAACCTAACCTAATCTAGGCTTACGTTACATACATAATCTATCCAAACTCAACTTAACCAAACCCGTGATATTTTAATGGAAATTCTGGTCCACCCCCCCCCCCATGTTCTAACTCTGGTCCACACCCATGTTCTAATTTACCGCAGCTGTGTTCATGAAGAAAAAAAATCTTAGGGAGGGAAGAGGGAGGGGAAGGGGTGGAGGGGAAATGGAGGAAAGAGGCGAGAGGGAGGACATATCTGGTGACATAGGCTTACAGTGATGGTCAGTAGCAAGATAATCCTAACGAAGGAGTCACACCGTAAAGACAATGATGTACCAGTGTTGATCCACTTCAGTACTGTGTGTCGTCTTTGAAGGTGTCTGTTCAATTGGGTCCCAGTCCTAATAGTTTTCAACCTAACCTAACCATACCATTTGGAGTGGGACCCAGTCACAACAGATTTCACTCGTCATGGGTCTCTGACCAAATTGACCAACGTCGTAGCAGCGAGTCCCAAACAGACCCTAAGGTGAAAGGTCTTCACTCAAGATGACCTGACCATTCCAGTAGGGAGTCAACTGGTAGCACCCAAGTCAAAGGCATCTTCGGATAATCCAAGACCGAAACCTGAAACACTTACACTGGTCCGGATCACCTGGCGATGTGTCCGTCTCGCAGAATTTACCCCAAATTATTATCGAAAGAAAAAACATCTAGGAGGACTTTAGTTTAATCAAAACATCACTGATGATCTCTATATTAACACGGTGCCCGATTAGGAAGATCGAGTCTCTTTTCAAACGGCAACTGGCACAACGGACACCATGTACAGGCGAAGACCCTCCGGTAAGGTTTTGGCATATTGAGACCTGACCAGTACCTGACTACTAGCTATTACTAGGGTAACAGCTTTATACTGGCCATGGTAAAATGACAAATCAGTTCTCCTAAGAACATCTCGATTATGAAAGGAATAAAAGAAGAAATAAACCTTCGTCTGGGACAAGAGTGCCTCAGGCGGGGTCTCACCTTCCTCCCCCCATGTGCCATTTCAATCCTGCACCAAGAACTTTCGAGTAATAGGACTTCAAGCCTCCGGGGGAAGGAGAGTGAACGGCTGGTTCCGCGTTCGTCGATACTAAATCGTGTGAATTTTTTCTTGACCTAAATGCCACACGAGGAAGCGGAAGAGCGGAAGTTACGTGTTGTAAACAAGGCGACACGACCAGTGGCGTGTGTTTTACCTGGTTAATGTTACACTCAGGTGCACAGCTAATTATTGCTTCTTCTATTTTTTTTTATATTCATGTCATAATTACCTCATTATTATTGTCTGAATGGGAAACCAATATATATATATATATATATATATATATATATATATATATATATATATATATATATATATATATATATATATATATATATATATATATATATATATATATATATATATATATATGTGTGTGTGTGTGTGTGTGTGTGTGTGTGTGTGAAAATGCGAAAAAACACCGATAATATCCAAAATATCTATAAAAAAAAATAGCTGAAAACCTGGATAAGTCACCATTTTTTTACAATACTTGAGGACCACGACGCCAGGTGTTGGTCCCTCGTGAACATAAAGTGGTTCATGTTTCTCTATGTCAGTAAAACGGACACTTTATATTTTCTCTTGTTCAGTCAGTGTAGTAACCTGAATAGTTCAAATCTTCCACTTAACCTAATACACGTCAAAACCTTTCTTATATTCTCCACTAAAACATCTACATCAGGTAAACGTTGTCTTAACTGACATACCACCAGATCACCTGTTCATACCTCACAAATTCTCATCATTAAGATACATTTACAATCACTCACAATACCTCAGTGTTGCGTTTAGTAGAAATTTTCTACATTCATCAAGGTTCTGGGCATTTTATATTCACACTGAATACATTAACTATTTTTTTTGCATTACACGGTTATCAACACTCACACACCAGGACCTCAGTGTCGAGAAATTGTTCCTAAGATTCGTAATTAAAAATAAGACAATATATTTGGCACAACTTTGTTCATATCTCCTCTTGGACGTTATAAATGTGGGGTTAGATTCTTAAAGGTTCTTACACCAGTTGTTTTCCCCTGAAGGCATGTAGGTATTATGGCGTCTGGTCTTACTTAGAATTTTTTTTCTTCATAAACTAAGACAACTTTTCCTTTAATTTACCGAACACAGAACTGTTCTACAGTATTGGTCTACAAGCTCTCTTATACATCACAGGCTCCCTTTTTCTAGCTACTAAACGCGCACACACACAGACAGACAGACAGACAGACACAGACACACACACACACACACACACACACACACACACACATCAAAACTACACACAAATACTCTCTAAGAATACACACACACACGCCATAACACACGCAAACAACAAACACACGCCATAACACACGCAAACAACAAACACACGCCATAACACACGCAAACAACAAACACACGCTCAATACTCAGACCCAACAAAGCTCATTGAATATAGACGCGAGGCGGAACAAAGATTTGACTTAGCTCTCAGGTACTAATTAAAGTTGCTCACCTTCTTCCTGGCTGGCGGAGGGGTGTACTGTACCTCAGCTACCTATACCACGATGTTGACACAAACAATGGCATAAGAATGGTACTGTACTGTATGTAATCATCTTCTGTTGCTGTTGTTTATTGTTGGTGTTGTTATTGTAGTGGTTTGGTGTTTGTTATTGTTGCTGTTGTTGTCAATTTTATACCTTCTCCCCCCCCCCTTTTTATTTTTTTTATTATTTTTCTTCTCTCCTGTCTTCTTTTTTCCTTCACGCTACTCACAGCTAGCATAGTATTAACAAATAAAGAAAATATTATCAAAGGTATCACAATAAGGGAAGAACTAGGAAACAGTGATCACAGAGAAATAAGATTCACCCTAAATTGGGAAACGAAAAACAATGACAATATGGTCAGAGTCCCAAACTTTCGATTGGTGGATCATCAGGGGTTAAGAAGGTACCTAGGTGAGGTCACCTGGGAACAGTCAGGTCAGTTCCCAGTAGGAACGGGTGAGGTCAGAGGTGACAACAATTGATCATGACTATAATATATTCACTCGTATACTACGTAAAGCACAAGAACAAAATAAACCATACAGAAAAATTAGGTCAAATAAGAATGAGCCAAGGTGGATGACCAGAAAACTTAAACATGACATAGGAATAAAGAAAGGAATTTATACAAAATTAATGGGAGGGCAGGAGCAGCTCAGAAATAGGTATAATGAACTATCTAAGAATGTTAGGAAAAATGTAAGGAAGGCAAAGAAGAACTACGAAATCAGGATAGCAAGAGAATCCAAGGGGAATCCCAAGGGATTTTTCCAGGTATATAGGACAAAGGTCAAGGACAAAGTGGAGCCTTTAAAGTAAAAGAGAGGAGAAGTGATTGATGATAGTGAGAAAATAAGCAAAGCATTAAACAGCTACTTCTTATCAGTTTTCACAGAAGAAATTCACGAGGAAATTTCAGAGAATGGAACGGATATTTAGGGGAAATGAACAAGAGAAATTAAAGAATATCACTATCTGAAAAGAGGATGTTATTAAGAGGACAAATAAATTAAAGAAGACAAAATCCCCAGTGCCGGATGAAATTTTGCCTTAAGTTATGAAAGAGTGCAAGGAACAGATTAGCGGACCCCCCGTAAATTTATTTACAAAATCAATAGATAAGGGGGTTGTGCTGGACTTATGGAAACAGGCCAATGTAGTACCCATATTCAAAAAGGGAGACAGAGCATTAGCGTCAAATTACCGGCCGATCAGTTTGACGTCAGTAGTGGGGAAATTTCTTGAATCAATTATAGCAAATAGCATCCGATCGCATTTAGAGAAAAGCAAATTAATGTGCGACTCTCAACATGGGTTTACAAAGGGGAAATCTTGTCTAACAAATCTGCTGACGTTTTTTGGGAAAGTCTTCGAGGTAGTAGATAATGACGAAAATTACGATGTTATTTACTTAGACTTTAGCAAAGTGTTTGACAGAGTACCGCATCAGAGGCTTCTCAGAAAAGTTAAGACTCATGGTATCGAGGGGAAAGTTTTAAATTGGATAAAATCATGGCTCACCGATAGAATACAGAGGGTTAGCGTAGATGGTATTCAATCTGAGTGGGGCTGTGTAACTAGTGGGGTTCCCTAGGGGTCAGTACTGGGCCCACTCTTGCTCAATACTCTACATAAACGATCTAGAATTCTAGATACTGGGATCTGCAGTGACATAAGCAAGTTTGCGGATGACACCAAAATAGGGCGGTAGATTAATTCAGGGCAGGATGCAAATGCACTACAGGAGTATTTAAATAAACTGCAGGAGTGATCAGAAAATGGCAAATGAAATTCAACACCAGCAAGTGCAGCGTACTTAATATCGGAAGAACAAATACTGTCAATGTATACAGCCTTAACAACATCAACCTAGAGAAGTCGACTTGTGAAAAGGACTTAGGGGTACCTGTAAGCCCGGACCTACGGCCTAAAAAACAGTGCTTTCTATCTTTTTTCCTCTTCCTCGTTATCTTCGTTCTTTCTCCTCCTTCCTCATCCTCCTTAACTTCTTACTTTCTCCTCCTTCCACTCTTTTTCTTGCTTTTTCCTCCTCTTCTTTCTTCCACCTTCCTATTTCTTGCTTCCTCCTCCTCCTTCCTTTCCTCTCTTTTCATCCTTCCTCCTCTCTCCTTTCTTCCCCCTCCTCCTCTTTATCTTCTTCCCTCTCCTCCTTATAATTTTTACTTCCTCCTCCTTTCTATAGTTTTCTTTCACCTTTCTCTAATTCCCTTAATCTTTCTTCCCTGCTTCCTTCCTCTATTCAATCTTCCTCCTCTTCCTTTTTTCATTCTTCCTTCTGCCCCTTTCCTCTCTTCTCCCAGTAGTAACAAGTGATCGTGGGCCCTTCGTGCCCGGTGAAAGTTTTTAACGCTCGTGCTTGGCTAGCATACAGCGAATGAGGGTGCGCCATTCCATAGACTTGAGGGTGCGCCAAGTCCGTAGACTTGCATCGTTTTCCATCGTAAATAAAATGGTTAATTAATGCCTTCCTAAAGAAACCATCGACATGGGACCAGGTTTGATCCACTCTACGATTTTTTTGTGATTTTTCCACCAAGTTTGATGAAAAACGATTGTGCCGTTTCAGCTGCCCAGAACAGACAGACAGACAGACAGACAGACAGACACACATACGGCTATTCCTATAGTATATTAGATTATTTGGTAGGGGGAAGTGGCAGCAGCAATAATTAACTACGATAGAAGTGGTAAGAGCAATAATTAGCTCAGAGGAAAGTGGCAGCAGCAATAAATAAGTTCAGGAGAAAATATTACCACAGTAGAATAATTAGTTCAGATGAGACAGTAGAAATAATTAGCTATTCGGAAGTGCCATTAACATGTATTTGTTGAGAGGAAGTGGTAGTCGGTATAATTACCTCAAAGGGAAGTGATAGAAAATATAATTAGCTCAAAGGGAAAGCGCATGCAACAATAATCACCCCCCCCCCCTCCTCCGGAAAAAACCCTGAAGACTGCAATAATTGGGTCAGACAAAAGTGGTAGGAGTAACAATTAGTCAGAGGAAATAACAATTACCAAAACAACAACTCTTTCGTGCCTGTCAAAGTGGTTTCCTTCATTAACTTTCCTGTGTCGGGATGCTCAGAGAGTCTTACGTCAGGTTTCAACCGTAAGTGGAGATGTGAGAACGTACAAGTATCTAACTGCTGCTGCCTCCTCCGTTAAGCAAAAACACTTAGAGAGGCTGAAAATGTTGGCGAAATTATACTGAAACTGCACCGTAATTACAAGCAATTCTCTTAACACTAATTAGAATAACAAATATATACGTTCAAACGCTTGAACGGCCAAAGATTAAAGCCAGATTTTAAATGGTTTGTACGTTAAATTTTCTTCGTAATTGGAGCTGTTATAACGCATTCAATCGATTTCAACAAACACACACACCAAAGGGTCAAGATCTAATCGGGTGAAGCTGCATGGGCCAGGCTATTGGCCCATACCCTAACTCCCTTCCCCCAACCCTTCCTCCCCACCGGGATATCAGCAAAATCCCGCCAAAATTTACAATTTTGTTTCGGAAACGATTGGAAACAGTGTTGGACAGCATCGAACAGTGCTTAGGCCAGTGAAATCAAAACTAAATAGTAACAACTGATAGTTGTGGCCAAGTTAACCTTCATACCCAAGAATAAGATCCCAAAACACAAAGAGATAACCGCCCATGGGAACCATCATCCCCATGCTAGGATGTCTGTCTGGGAACAACTGAGGGTCAGCTTTAAGAACATAAGAACATAAGAATGGAAGAAACTGCAGCGGGCCCATTGGACCATACTGGGCAGTCCCATTTACACCTAGCCCCTATTGCTCATATATCCATCCAACCTATGTTTGAAGCTATCCAGCGTATTCGAGTTAATGATGATATTTGGTAACTTGTTCCACTCGTCCACTACTCTATTTCCAAACCAATGTTTACCTATTTCGCGCCTAAATCTAAATTAAAACCATTGTTACGAGTTCGCTCCTGGTTGGATAGTTGTAATGTCCCCTTTGTTCAGCCCTGACTTCCATTTATACACCTCTATCATATCGCGCCTCACTCTAAGTCTCTCGAGGAAGTGCAAATTAAGATGCTTTAACCTGTCTCTGTACTCAAGGCTCCTAATGCCCGGGATTAGTCTAGTCCAGTGGTTCTCAACCTTGTTTGCCCCATGCACCCCTTTCACCATATGTCAGAATGTCATTCCCCCCTCCTTTCCAAGATTGTCTGCCTCAAAAAGTGCATTCCAAATAATATGCATATAATACTGAAAATCCTTTATTTTTTCCATATTAGTACATATACATTTACAATTTTACATGGATTATTTTTATAGTGGAGTTTTACAAATTAAATGCCAATTGAAAATGTTGATGGATTTATAAAACTTGAATAAAAGTAAAATAGTTTTTTTTTTTTATAATGAATTACTTAACAGACCAAACTGAAGCATAATGCAATAAACAAAAAGTTCAATAGAATACCAGGATATTGTAAATTTGTAATTAATTTTATTCAGATGAAGATTACAGTCAATGAGAAACCTGTGATTGTTTTTTCTTCGCCAATTCTGGGATACGCGGATGAGTGCTTGAAAGGGCACAACGCAGGTCATTTTCTACCTCTAATCTACTAGTTGCTTCGTTTTAATTTGCAACAGAGTTGAAAAGCCTGACTCACAAAGATATGTCGACACATAAGAACATAAGAACATAAGAATGGAGGAAACTGCAGCTCATTGGCCCATACTGGGCAGTCCGTTTACACCCAACCCCTATTGCTCATATGAGCATCCAACCTATGTTTGAAGCAATTCAGCGTATTCGAGTTAATGATGATATTTGGTAACTTGTTCCATTCATCCACTACTCTGTTTCCAAACCAGTGTTTACCTATTTCACGCCTAAATCTAAATTTGTCTAATTTAAAACCATTGTTACGAGTTCGCTCCTGGTTGGATAATTTGAGTACCTTTGTAATGTCCCCTTTGTTTAGCCCTGCCTTCCACTTATACACCTCTATCAGGTCGCCCCTCGCTCTACGTCTCTCAAGGGAGTGCAAATTAAGATGCTTTAACCTGTCTCTATACACAAGGTTCCTAATGCCCGGGATTAGTCTTGTCATTCTCCTCTGAATTCTTTCCAAGGATTCTATATCCATTCTGTAATACGGTGACCAGAACTGAACTGCGTAATCCAGGTGTGGTCTCACAAGAGTAAGATACAGTTTTAGGATGACCTCGCTAGTCTTGTAACTAACACTCCTTTTGTATGAACCCAAGTACTTTATTAGCCTTGTTACGAGCAAAAACACATTGTTTACTTGGCTTAAGGTTCCTACTTATCATTACTCCTAAATCTCTCTCGCAGTCGGATTTCTCTATGGCATCGTTGTTCATCTGGTATCTGGTTTCCCTGTTTACATCTCCTATACTGAGTACTTTACATTTGTCGACGTTGAATTTCATCTGCCATTTTTCAGACCATTCGAAAAATTTGTTTAGATCTTCCTGTAGTTTTGCTGAGTCCTCGTCAGATTTAATAACACGTCCTATTTTAGTGTCATCAGCAAATTTGCTTATGTTGCTGTCTATGCCGATATCTATGTCGTTTATGTATATAATAAATAATAATGGTCCAAGTACTGAGCCTTGGGGAACTCCACTTGTGACGTTGCTCCAATGGGACTTAGTGCCGTTAATGCTCACTCGCTGTTTCCTGTCCTGTAACCACGCCCTAATCCATTTAAGGATATTACCTTTGATGCCATGTGCTTCTACCTTTCTAATTAGTCTTTCGTGGGGGACTCTGTCGAAGGCTTTGCTAAAGTCGAGATATACCACATCATAATTGTGCCCCTCGTCCACCGATTCGAAAACTAATGAAAAGAATATTAATAGATTAGTTAGGCAAGAACGTCCGCTTGTGAAGCCATGCTGGGAATCATTGATCAATCGGTGCTTCTCCAGGTGATTTCGAATAGAGTTTGAAATGATTGCTTCCAGTAATTTGCCTACTATTGATGTTAGCTGATTGGGCGGTAGTTAGAGGATAGTGATCTATCCCTTCTTGAAAATCGGTATTACATTCGCTATCCTCCAGGATTCTGGTACTACACCTGTTTTTAAGGACATGTTAAACAACTTTGCTAAGGGCATACTAAGCTCTTCCTTACATTCCTTTAATACTCTGGCAAATATCTCATCGGGACCAGGTGACTTATTAGGCTTTAGTTTGTCTATTTGCTTACTAACATCGTTACTAGTCACTACTATCTCACTTAATTTGTTTTTCTTCACTATCTCTGAATAGAGTCGGTGCCTCGGGTGCCTTGGGTAGGAATCGCACATCAAGGGCCAAAATTCTGTGATTGATTTCTCATCGAACATATCTCTTGCTCCCGAATCAGTTTCCCCCCCCTGAAAACCTGAATTCCCCCCCTGGTTGAGAACCCCTGGTCTAGTCATTCTCCTCGGAATTCTTTCCAAGGATTCTATATCCATTCTGTAATGCGGTGACCAGAATTGAACTGCGTAATCCAAGTGAGGTCTCACAAGAGCAAGATATAGTTTTAGGCTGACCTCGCTAGTCTTGTAACTAACACTCCTTTGTATGAACCCAAGTACTTTATTAGCCTTGTTTCGAGCAAATATACATTGTTTACTTGGCTTAAGATTCCTACTTATCATTACTCCTAAATCTTTCTCGCAGTTGGAATTATCAATAACACCGCTGTTCATCTGGTATCTGGTTTCCCTGTATACATCTCTTATACTGAATACTTTACATTTGTCCACATTGAACTTCATCTCCCATTTTTCAGACCATTCGAAAAATTTGTTTAGATCTTCCTGTAGTTTTGCGGAGTCCTCGTCAGATTTAATTACTGTACACGCCCTATTTTAGAGTCATCAGCAAATTTACTTAAGCTGCTGTCTACGTCGATATCTATGCCGTTTATGTATATAATAAATAATAATGGTCCAAGTACTGAGCCTTGGGGAACTCCACTAATGACGTTGCTCCAATGGGATTTAGTGCCGTTAATGCTCACTCGCTGTTTCCTGTCCTGTAACCATGCCCTAATCCATTTTAGAATATCTCCTTTAATGCCATGAGCCTCCACTTTTCTTATTAGTCTTTCGTGGGGAACTTTGCCAGAGTCGAGATGTACCACATCATAATTGTGCCCCTCGTCCACTGATTCGAAAACAGATGAAAAGAATGTTAATAGATTAGTTAGACATGAACGCCCGCTTGTGAAGCCAAGTTGGGAATCATTGATCAACTTGTGCTTCTCCTGGTGATTTCGAATAGAGTTTGAAATGATTGCTTTCAGTAATTTGCCTACAATTGATGAGAGACTAATTGGACGGTAGTTAGAGGATAGTGATTTATCTCCCTTCTTGAAAATCGGTATTACATTCGCTATCCTCCAAGATTCTGGTATTGCACCCGTTTTTAAGGACATATTAAACAACTTTGCTAAGGGCATACTAAGCTCTTCCTTACATTCCTTTAATACTCTGGCAAATATCTCATCGGGACCAGGTGACTTACTAGGCTTTAGTTTGTCTAATTGCTTACTAAAATAGTTATTAGTCACTACTATCTCGCTTAATGTATTTTCTTCACTATCTCTGCATAGAGTCGGTGCCTCGGGTATCATGTGTAAATTTTCAGTTGTGAAAACTGTTGAAAAATATTTATTCAGATTTTGCTCATTTCTCCGTCGTTATCTTGGGAAAGAAGCAGCTCAGCCTATATGGCAGGAAATGAGTAGGGCAGCAAAATATAACAACCTGTGCATTATGGGGGATTTCAACTTCAGAAATATTGACTGGGACAACATTGTAGGTGACTATGAATCTGAAGACTTCCTAGACACGGTACGGGAAATTTTTTTGAAACAACTAATTACAGAACCTACTAGAGGTGACAATATATTAGACCTAGTATTAACAGTAGGGGAAGAACTAGGTAACAGTGATCACAGAGAAATCAGGATCACCCTAAATTGGGAAAAAAAAACTATGACAATATGGTCAGAGTCCCAAACTTTCGGTTGGCGGATTATCAGGGGTAAAGAAGGTACCTAGGTGAGGTCACCTGGGAACAGTCATGTCAGTCCCCAGTAGGAAGGGGTGAGGTCATAGATGACACAACAATTGATCATGACTATAATATATTCACTAGTATACTACATAAAACGCAAGAACAAAATATTCCATACAGAAAAATTAGGTCAAATAAGAATGAGCCAAGGTAGGTGACCAGAAAACTTAAACATGACATAGGAATAAAGAAAGGAATATATAAGAAATTAAAGGGAGGGGAGGATCAGCTCAAAAATAGGTATAATGAACTATCTAGGAATGTTAAGAAAAATGTAAGGAAAGCAAAGAGAAACTATGAAATCAAAATAGCAAGAGAATCTAAGGCGAATCCCAAGGGATTTTTCCAGGTATATAGAACAAAGGTCAAGGACAAAGTTGGGCCTTTAATGTCAAGGAGGGGAGAAGTGATAAATGGCAGTGAGGAAATAAGCAAAGCATTGAACAGCTACTTCTTATCAGTTTTCACAGAAGAAATTCGCGATGAAATTCCAGAGGTGGAACTGATTTATAGGGAAAGGAAGAAGAGAAATTAAAGAATATCACTATCAGAAAAGAGGGTGTTCTTAAGAAGATAAATAAACTAAAGAAGACAAAATCCCCAGGGCCGGATGAAATTTTCCCTCGAGTCTTGAAGGAGTGTAGGGAACAGATTAGCAGACCCCTTGTAAACTTATTTACAAAATCATTAGACACGGGGAATTGTGCCAGATTTGTGGAAACAGGCAAATGTAGTACCCATATTCAAAAAGGGAGACAGAGCATCAGCGTCAAATTACCGGCCGATCAGTTTGACATCAGTAGTGAGGAAATTTCTTGAATCAATTATAGCAGATAGCATCCGATCGCATCTAGAGAAAAGCAAATTAATCTACGACTCTCAACATGGGTTTACAAAGGGAAAACCTTGTCTAACAAATCTGCTGACGTGTTTTAGGAAAGTCTTCGAGGTGGTAGATAATGACAAAAATTACGATGTAATTTACTTAGACTTTAGCAAAGCATTTGACAGAGTACCGAATCAGAGGCTTCTGAGAAAAATTAAGACTCACGGTATCGAGGGGAAAGTTTCAAATTGGATAAAATCATGGCTCACCGATAGAACGCAGAGGGTCAGCGTAGATGATGTTAGATTTGAGAGGGGCCGTGTAACCAGTGGGGGTCCCCAGGGGTCGGTACTAGGCCCACTCTTGTTCATAATCTACATAAACGATCTAGATACTGGGAACAGCAGTGACATGAGCAAGTTTGCGTATGACACCAAAATAGGGCGGCAGATTAATTCAGGGCAGGATGCAAATGCATTACAGGAGGATCTAAATAAACTGCAGGGGTGGTCTGAAAAATGGCAAATGAAATTCAATAACAGCAAGTGCAGCATACTTAATATTGGAAGAACAAATACTGATAATGTATACAGCCTTTACAACATCAACCTTGAGAAGTCGACTTGTGAAAGAGACCTAGGGGTACTTGTAAGCCCGGACCTACGGCCTAGAAAACAGTGCTTTAATGTTCGAAATAAGGTAAACAGAGTATTGGGTTTTATATCTAGAAGTGTAAGTAACAAGAGAGCAGAGGTCTTATTGTAACTATATATTGCGCTAGTCAGGCAGCACCTCGATTAAGCGGTTCAGTTCTGGTGCCCGTATTATAGAATGGATATAAATTCACTAGAGTCGGTGCAGCGAAGAATGACAAAAATGATTCCGGGACTTAGAAACCTTCCATATCAGGATAGGTTAAAGAAACTAAACTTGCATTCCCTAGAAAGACGAGAAGAGTGCGGGGAGATATGATAGAAGTATTTAAGTCGGTGAAAGGAATCAATAAATGCGATATAGATAAAGTTCTTATAATATCCGAGCAGGATAGGACTCACAGCAACGGATTTAAGTTGGATAAGTTTAGGTTTAGGAGGGAGTTAGGAAGGAACTGGTTCACAAATAGGGTGGTGGACCAGTGGAACAAGCTTAGCAACTTTGTAGTAAGTGCTGGAACCCTGGAGAGTTTTAAAAGGAGTCTAGATAGATTCATGGATGATAGAGAGTGGTAGTAACTCTCGACATGAGCTGCCATGCACAGGCCAACCGGCCTATTGCGGACTCCTTATTTTCTTATATTCTTATGTTCTAATAATGTTCTTTAAGTAATTATTTATCAATTTAGGGTCATTGTTGTTTGATCTGATTTTCTGTATGGTATGTTCTGTCTTTGTGCATTAAGTAAATCATTATTTAAATAGTTGTGGACCTCGTCAACCTCAGATCTCGTTATCAGGTCATCCTCTACCGTCAGGTCTCCAGGATAGGACTCGCATCAACGGATTTAAGTTGGATTATTTTAGGTTTAGGAGGGAGATAGGAAGGAACTGGTCGAAAATAGGGTGGTATACGAGTGGAACAAGCTTAGCAACTTGAAGTAAGTGCTGGAACGCTAGAAAGTTTTAAAAGGAGGCTAGATAGATTCATGGATGATAGAGAGTGGTAGTAACTCTCGACAGGAGCTACCATGCACAGGCCAACCGGCCTATTGCAGACTCCATATTTTCTTATGTTCTTATGAGTTACTGCACCACGTGAAGTCCTTCAATCAAAACCTGTGGACGAGTTACTGCACCACGTGAGGTCCTTCATGTCAGCACCTGTGGACGAATTACTGCACCACATGAGGTCCTTCATGTCGACACCTGTGGACGATTTATTGCACTACGTAAGGTCATTCATGTCAACACCTGTGGAAGAGTTACTGCACCACGTGATGACCCTCAGGACAACATCTGTGGACGAGTTATTGCACCACGTGAGGTCCTTTATGTCAACACCTGTGATCGAGTTACTGAACCACGTGAGGTCCTTCATGTCAACATCTGTGAACGAATTACTGCACCACGTGAGGACTTTCATAAGAACATAAGAACATAAGAAAATAAGGAGTCTGCAATAGGCAGGCTGGCCTGTGCATGGCAGCTCCTGTCGAGAGTTACTACCACTCTCTACCATCCATGAATCTATCTAGCCTCCTTTTAAAACTTTCCAGCGTTCCAGCACTTACTATAAAGTTGCTAAGCTTGTTCCACTCGTCCACCACCCTATTTGTGAACCAGTTCCTTCCTATCTCCCTCCTAAACCTAAACTTATGCAACTTAAATCCGTTGCTGCGAGTCCTATCCTGCTCGGATAGTATAAGAACTGTATCTATATCCCCTTTATTGATTCCTTTCACCCACTTAAATACTTCTATCATATCTCCCCGCACTCTTCGTCTTTCTAGGGAATGCAAGTTTAGTTTCTTTAACCTATCTTGATATGGAAGGTTTCTAAGTCCCGGAATCATTTCCGTCATTCTTCGCTGCACCGATGCCAGTGAATTGATATCCATTCTATAATAAGGGCACCAGAACTGAACCGCATAATCGAGGTGCGGCCTGACTAACGCAAGATATAGTTGCAATAAGACCTCTGCACTCTTATTACTTACACTTCTAGATATAAAACCTAATACTCTGTTTGCCTTATTTCGAACATTAACGCACTGTTTTCTAGGCCGTAGGTCCGGGCTTACAAGTACCCCTAAGTCTCTTTCACAAGTCGACTTCTCTAGGTTGATGTTGTTAAGGCTGTATACATTGACAGTATTTGTTCTTCCAATATAAGTACGCTGCACTTGCTGGTGCTGAATTTCATTTGCCATTTTTCTGACCACTCCGGCAGTTTTTTTTAAATCCTCCTGTCAACACCTGTGGACGAGTTACTGCACCACGTGGTCTACGTTACCTCTCCTTTTGGTAATGAAAGCTTTTGTTAAACGGCCCACTCCTCCATGTCATTGTATGCAATAAGTAATTTCTACCCTCAGTATTTTTTCAGACTGCTGGCTGCTTAACTTTTTCAATAAACCGTTAATTATTATTATTATTAATCATTATTCTTATCACACACATGTACATACAAAATGGTACTAACATTACATTGACAGTTTATCTTCCCTAGGTAAGTTCTGTCAGCACCAGTTAAGTGACAATACTAACTGACTAATATATGTTAAAAAATATACAGAATACCCAAAATTGCACTACCATTTAACTATGATTTTAACTTCACTATATGCGTTCTGTCAGCATCAGTTAAGAGATATTATAAACGCATAAAATCGTTGTAAGTCCCGACCATGACGTGTTAACCCAAGGAAACAATAGTTATTAGTATTTTAATAGGAACAGTAATAACAAGTCAGGTTATAAAAATGTAGCCACCGTGGAAAAGAATTTGGTTACTGCTTACAATCTTATGTAAAACCTCTTCAAGGATAGCAAGGGAAGTTTTGTAATTACTCATTGTTTATTTTTTTATTTATTTATGTTTATTTTTTTATTTTTTTATTTATATATTTATTATCTGTCACTTGTCTCTTATGATGTTAAGCCATGGGGACACACAACAGCTAACTAGAGGAAAATATCACGACTTATATTCTCTGGGATGTGTGACTGAAATGTTAACCCGATCTGACAGGGTTTAAGAGATTTTTTATCGCTCGATTCAAAACAAATTTCTAAGGATGCTAACGCGTGAGTAGTAGCGAAGGGTGAGTGGTGAGGGGTGCCGAGGTGTGAGGGGTGCCGATTTGTGAGGGGTGCCGAGGTGTGAGGGGTGCCGGTGTGTGATGGGTGCCGAGGTGTGAGGTGCCGAGGTGTGAGGTGCCGAGGTGTGGGGTGCCAGAAGGGCACCGAGATGCGACGGGCACCGAGATGCGACGGGCAGATGTGAGGCTGTGATGTGAGGGTGCCGAGATGTGAGGGGTGCCGTGATGTGAGGGTGCCGAGATGTGAGGGGTGCCGTGATGTGAGGGTGCCGAGATGTGAGGGGTGCCGTGATGTGTGGAGTGCCGAGATGTGAGGTGTGCCGAGGGATGCCTTAGGTTCACCAGCAGCCACGAAAATATCATGATGAGTTTCAGTAACATCGAACTCTTTATGACCATGATAGGTAAGTGTAGCCAAATTCGGGAATAACATTGTTGCTGCGGATATCGTACGTCCAACAGTGACACACAAGCAAGTGGCGGGTTGAGTGAGCGAGTCAAGAAAGGCGACCATAGAGCTCACAAACGCAGCTAAAATGAAAGATATGATGAGTGAGAAATTTGGAAATTCTTATATACAGATAAAGAAAAATACAAATAAAGTTGAAGGAGTAAAGTAAGAACAGAGGAAAATGTTTGATTAATAAATGGCTAACATAAGAACATAAGAACATAAGAACGGAGATAAGAAGATGAACCACAGTGAGTGAAAGAAAGAAAGAAAGAAAGAAAGAAAGAAAGAAAGAATATATATCTAATATAAACACAGCCCTGGATAAAACAACAGCTTCTTGTACCAACTAAAATATGTTCTTTATTTCTCAACCCAGAAATTCCACTTTAAGCTACCTCAGGTACCGTGTTTTAGAAGAAAAACATAACATAATTATCACTAATTTACATCTCTCTAACTCTCCACCCAGCGAGTCATTTACAACAGGGAGTTAAGGTATACTGGAGATTGTAATCTTACTACGCATACACCGAGGACGTAATTAAAAGTTCACAGGAGGTGTGATGTAAAACGTGAACGTGGGCAAAAAGTGGACACCGCTAGTTACTACGGGGACCTGGCTGGCTTAACTCGGCCCATCCAACCGCTCACCCGCCTACCCGTCTGGTCCGCTTCAGGCACTTTTCATCACTCCCTCATAAAAACTCGTCCACTTTCAGTATTTTCGCTATCAGATGTTACACATACTGAAACTCTGGCCGGGAGCGGGAATTCAGGTGATCAAACTTGCTACTTAATTTCGAACGACCTGAAGTCACGAGCTACAGATGGGAAAGGGATCAGAACTTCTCAGCATAGCGCTCTCTTATTTCTCAGCATGGCCGCTCTCTTATCACCTTGATGAGAATTAAAAGTGAAATCTAGACAAGAAAAAACAGGTATTATCATCTCAAGGGCTTTGTTTCGTTGTTAAGATACCGCTTAATGAACTTACAATAGAGGCGGCCAAATATTTATGCTCCAGATGTAACTGATCCCCTGAGAGCCATTCACTCCCTCAGGTCCCATAACGAGGCGAGAATTAATGACAGAAATCAACATGTGTGAATATACTGTTGCTATCACTGTATACAAACGCTATCACTACATAAACAATACTACCACTTCATATCATAACTTCAATTCTTCGATACATTACAACATTACTCTGAGTCATTGGATACTTAAAGGAATTGGTAGCGTAAGGAAGACGTTGTTATAGTCCGTTGATGAATCACCCTAATTTTACGTCCAACATTACCCCCAAAAAATGACACCAGAAATTAAGGTATGATGCAGATATAACGATGGATGTTTATATTATTATAGACGAACTTAAACCTCTCTTCCAACAACCGTATTTACACCGTTTAAGGAGTTGTACAAGCAGTTAAGTGTCTCAATATGACCACCAACAACAAGTCCACCATTATTATGAGTCATCAGCATCACTAGTACCACCTCCTTCATCACTCATCTATTAGCACTACCACCATCCAAATACCATCACTTACTATCACCACAACAACCACCATCACCACCACAACAACCATCATCACCACAATAACCATCCTCACTACCACAACCACCATCACCATCACAGCCACCATCACCACCACAACAACCATCACCACCCTAACAACCACTACCACCACAACAACTGTCACCACCAACACCACCATCATCACCTCAACTACGATCACCACAACAGCAACCATCCCCACTACAACAACCATTACTACCACAACCACCATCACCACCACAACAACCATCATCACCACAACCACCATCACAACCATAACAACCATCACCTCAACAATGATCCGTATACCAGACACCCACACACAGTTAAGGGGGCCCCGCCAACGTCACACAAGGTGTCACGCAGCAGGTGATAAAGTTACAACACAAAACAAGTCATTTGATTATATTATTATACAGTATAATGACACAATGAGGCCTTTATGGGGACATAATGACGGAATTGTGTCGTAATATATAGAACATGTAACTATGTAGAGTATTGTGTTCCTGCCTGACGTGAGAAACAGACCAACGACAAGAAAACTAATTACAAACAAACAAACACACACACACACACACACACACACACACACACACACACACACATCGACACACACACACACACACACCGACACACACACACACACACACACACACACACACATACATTGGAAGCATAATGTGTTGTCTAATGGTAGACCCTGCTGCCATATGGCATCACAAAAATTGTGACCAAGTCCCAGGTTGCTGCTCTGACTTTCTGCCGTATTTACAAATACAGGGACTCAATTGTTTATCTTACTTTGACAAAACACAACATGCATAGATCGTTTCTCACGCTTTGATTTTTTTTTAATTTTTGTATTTATTTATGGTTCTTTATTATTATTATTATTATTATTATTATTATTATTATTATTATTATTATTATTATTATTATTATTATTATTATTATTATTTTATTCTATTTTTGCCCCCAGGCCTTGATGTGGGTCATTATAATATGACTTGTGCCCAGGTGGGATAATACTCACAATCAAAATCATATAAACAAACAAATAAATAAATAAATAAATAAATAACAGTTCATTTCCGACTCATTATAACCCACAAATTACACCAAATTACAGAGAAACGTCCAGGAATAACCTCAAAACACAGTAGATGCATAGCTTAAGGTTTTCCTGGTCCGCCCATAAACGAGACACCTGTGCCCCTCTGGTGAAAGTTCATTGGTTGTAATATGAGAGTATGCATGACAGAGCTGCCTCCCTGCTGCTACCTGCATAGGTATGTTAGTGGCCATTATACAGGTTAACTTCATCCGCTGTAAATATCATTAGCATTTTAAACAGACACACAAAACCATTGATATATCTAGTTTAATTACATTATAATATAAACAGAGAGTGTATCTCAGTAATGTCTGCTAATAATCTGGTCACCATCACGTCATAGGAACATATCTAAGCAAATGGCCGACTAAATCTTGGCTCCTGCCCAGGAGTGACTTTTTCTCGTGTCAGAATAGTGTTGCTCTTAAATGGCCGCCACGCGAGGCTCACCGAAAATGGTGTTCTTTCAAGGTTCTGGACATCTTTATACACCGTGATACAATGAAGACATGCACCTAATGGCTCGTAAAGATGTTGTAAGTATTAATTCTGGCAGTGTGACCCACATTGTTGGACTACCAGTGTTGACCATGGACGGGGGGAGGGGGGACGTTAGGTGAAGTTTATTTATCTCACGTATAAGCATGGTCAAACCTTCCTTAACTAAGTGGTACGTCAGGAAGTAATTAACGTTTTAATGAAGTGCAGTTTTATACGAGTGTAAACCCAAACAACAGGATTTAATTAATGTGCGTAAGACTTCGTGTGTCAGTGTTGATGTCAAGCGTCTAGAGAGGAATTGTATCCCTCAAAATATGTAATGGTTGTGTCTCGTGTAATTACTAATATAGTATACGCACTTCAAGACCATAGTTGTTGAAGCTCAGTATTGCATCACATCACCATCAACCCTCTACATAGTTTACAGATACATTCAAGTTAATATTAACTCTGTAAGGCAAACCCACAGTAAAGATAAAAATCTTCAAATTAGTTCCCGTCTTGTAATGTAAGTTTGATCTCACAGTTTACAGATTCAGAGGCATTTGTGTATTCTATCGCGTATACTGGAGGGGCATAAACCACGTTTTTATGAAAGTACAACAAAATAATGAAAAAATTACAGGAAAAATAAAATATAAGATAATTAATAAAATAGCAGCAAACAGGCGACTGGGTCAAGCTTTCGCCTCCTCTGATAGATGGTGCAACGTCTTAGTAGATGGTGCAATAAGAGCAAGGCTGTCCGAGCAGCCAAAGTTGGTGTTCATATTGCTTCTCTCAGCCGTGTTCTTATGACTACAACTATCAGCGACAGGCTCCAAGAAAATATCAAGTTCACTTGGTGAGAGGATTCCACCTTGAAACATAAGTGGTTATTGCAGGCCGCGTGCATGATACAGTGTGCTCCGTGGTCAGTAAGATAAAATAAGAGGGCCAGAGGCTGTTGTACACTGGTCCACTATCACCACCACCACAAACACGTTTCTTCATCATCGCCCAAATATACACACAGTCGAAATACTCACATCTTGAACCTCCATGAAGTAGAAAATATGAGCGAATCCCTTATTTACTTTTTATTTAGGTAAAATACGTGGTTAATTTGTCAACGATAATAGAGAAGGGAAATGTACCATAATCATATCAATCGTAAACACTTATAAATAACTAAATCTAAAAAGACGAAAACCAAACTCCACATTAAATACAACATAACTGCAAAACAATAAAAAATATCTTGCTACTTCTGGTTACGTCTAGTCAACTTTATTTTTATTTTTTTGCAGGCGTGATTTAGTCCAGCCGATGACCAAGGTTTGCTCACCCTTGTTCTCCAACCTTGAAATACAGAGTTTCTTCTGCTTAAGGTGTGATGAGCTACGTAAAGGTCCAGTTATTTAGGCCAATGAGCATAAGAAGTCCACCTTCAGCCTCATAGTGCGTAAGATCAACCTGTGCGTAAGATCAACCTGTGCGTAAGATCAACCTGTGCGTAAGATCAACCTGTGTGTAAGATCAACCTGTGCGTAAGATCAACCTGTGCGTAAGATCAACCTGTGTGTAAGATCAACCTGTGTGTAAGATCAACCTGTGTGTAAGATCAACCTGTGTGTAAGATCAACCTGTGTGTAACATCAACCTATGTGTAAGATCAACCTGTGTGTAAGATCAACCTGTATGTGAGATCAACCTATGCGTAAGATCAACCTGTGTGTAAGATGTAGATCAACCTGTGTGTAAGATCAATCAATGTGTAAGATCAACCTGTGTGCAAGATCAACCTGTGTGTAAGATCATTTAGATCAACCTGTGTGTAAGATCAACCTGTGTGTAAGATCAACTTATGTGTAAGATCAACTTGTGTGTAAGATCAACCTGTGCGTAAGATCAACCAGTGTGTAAGATCAACCTGTGTGTAAGATCAACCTGTGTGCAAGATCAACCTGTGTGCAAGATCAACCTTTGTGTAAGATCAACCTGTGTGTAAGATCAACCTGTGTGTAAGATCAACCTGTGTGTAAGATCAACCTGTGTGTAAGATCAACCTGTGTGTAAGATCAACCTGTGTGTAACATCAACCTATGTGTAAGATCAACCTGTGTGTAAGATCAACCTGTGTGTGAGATCAACCTGTATGTGAGATCAACCTATGCGTAAGATCAACCTGTGTGTAAGATCAACCTCATTATGTGTAAAGTCAGCCTCACTGTGTGTAAGATCAACCTCACTGTGTGTAAGATCAACCTCACTTTATGGACTATGACTTTCACAATACGGACCATGAATGAACGTCACTATACAGACCATTAACCTCACTATACGGACCATGAATCTCTCTGTACTGACCATGGACCTGGCTGTACAGACCATTAACCTCACTGTACGAACCATGAATCTCTCTGTACTGACCATGGACCTGGCTGTACAGACCATTAACCTCACTGTACGAACCATGAATCTCTCTGTACGGACCATGGACCTGGCTTTACGGACCATTAACCTCACTGTACGAACCATGAATCTCTGTACGGACCATGGTTACTGGCTGTACAGACCATTAACCTCACTGCACGAACCATAGCAGATCTCTCTGCTTACTGACACTGGACCTGGCTGTACAGACCATTGCTTCTCCCTTATCACTGTACGGACCATGAATCTCTCTGTACGGACCATGGACCTGCTGTACGGACCATTAACCTCCCCTTCCACCGGACCTTCGCCTCACTGTACCCGGACCATGAATCTCTCTGTACTGGACCATGGACCTGGCTGTAAAGGCCATTAACCTCACTGTACGAACCATAGATCTCTCTACAGGACCATGAGCCTGGCTATACGGACCATTAACACCTCACTATACGGACCATGAATCTCTGTACTGACCATGGACTTGGCTGGCCACGACAGTAACCTCACTGTACAGACTCCATGAATCTCTCTCTACGGACCATGGACCTGGCTGTACGGACCATTAACCTCACTATACGGACCACTTGAATCTCTGTACGGACCATGGACTTGGCAGTACGGACCGTGGCACCTCACTATACGGACCTTGAATCTCTCTGTATGACCATGGACTTGGCTGTACGGACCATTAACCTCACTATACGGACCATGAATCTCTGTACGGACCATGGACCTGGCTGTATGGACCATTAACCTCACTATACGGACCATAGATCTCTCTGTACGGACCATGGACCTGGCTGTGGGACCATTAACACTCACTGTACAGATTACATAGATCCTGCACGGACCATGGACCTGGCTATACGGACCATTAACCTCACTGTAGGTGCTGAATCTCTCTGTGCGGACCATGGACCTGGCTGTACGGACCATTAACCTCACTGTACGGATCATGAATCTCTCTGTACGGACCATGGACTTGGCTGTACGGACCATTAACCTCACTATACGAACCATGAATCTCTCTGTACGGACCATGGACTTGGCTGTACGGACCATTAACCTCACTGTACGGACCATGAATCTCTCTGTACGGACCATGGACTTGGCTGTACGGACCATTAACCTCACTGTACGGACCATTAACCTCACTGTACGGACCATGAATCTCTCTGTACGGACCATGGACCTGGCTGTATGGACCATTAACCTCACAATTTGGGCCATGAACCTCGTTGTATGGACCATGAACCTCGCTGTAAGGAATATGATCCTGGCTATATGGACCATCAATCTCACTGTACGGACCATCAACCTCGCCAAATGAACCAACAACCTCTTTGTACGGACCATCAACCTCGCTATTCGGAACATCAAACTAATTAACACTTATCTACGTACAGCCCCCTTCACAAGTGCCTTTTCAGGGCTCGTCAGGTTTTGTGCAGTGTGGCAACGTTGTGTTTGCTTACATTCGACAGAAACAAACTCGCAATAGTAAACATACTATGGAATCAAATTAAACAATATTAAAACAAATATCTCAAAGATAATGACGACCCCCACCCCACCCTCCCCCCGGTAAACGCACTAGTGAAGGGAACTGTATAGTACGTCTTCTTAGAGTTCTAATTCAAAGTCAGGTAGCAGATACCCAGATACCCAAGAACGAAAGAAAGAAAGATATCGAGAAAGAGGCAGAATATCCTCAATAATTTAACCAGAAGAATCATCAGAAAATAAACTGTACTCTTTACTAGACTCCGAGGAATGATGAGACAGCTAGCAGAGGAAGATGTAAAGTATTCCTTAAAAGAATCTGTAAATAAAATAAAAACTAATATTTACCTTAGAATATTATATTTCACTGTTTTTAGGTCTTCAGAGATTATTATTTTCGCTGAATAAAAAGTGAGTGAATAATGGAAATAACGGCAAATGAAATAATGGTTAATGCATAATATTTAAAGGAATAAATTTTTTACATTTTTTGAGAGAAAACTTTGGTTAATGAAAAAATCAGTGGGAAAATGGTCAATGGAAACAATTATCAATAAGTCAAAAAGTCAACGAAAAATATTAGTGAAAAATTCAGAGTAAAATTTTTAAAGTTAAGTAAGAAGGAACAACATAAATGAGAAAGAAACAAAACGAAATAAACGGGAAGTGAAACGTTCCTAGAGTCGTGATAATGGGAAGAGACAGATGATAGTTGCTGGTCATATAAAAACATGATGATGGTGCAGTAAAATGAAGGGCGTCAGAAATTAGCTTTGTCATGTAACTTTTCTTAACATTAACGTTAGTAGATATGCAGTGTGTCTTAGAGAGAGAGAGGTGTGTGTGTGTGTGTGTGTTACCAAATATATATTCTCCTATAGTCTAATTGAACTGTAGTGAACCCAAAACCTACCTTGTCAAATACAACATAAACAAGTGACACATTAAGACCGCAAACATTATATATAAAAATCACTTGGACGGTGGGAAGTGTGACCGAGATGATGAAAGCTTAGAACAGGTTAAAGAATTCTATATATACGACTACAGAATTTCTTTGAGACTATGCAGCTGTTGTGTCCATTA
>NW_024713129.1:7832875-7859519 GCF_018991925.1 Homarus americanus
ATGTTGAAGAGAGTCTCAAGCAAGATGTTACCTCCACTGAAAAGACACAGAGACTGACGCCTGTATGGTGTGTTGACAGGCTGTTTGGGGCGCTAAAACCTAGTTTCCCTGTACTTAAAATTATGTTAAATAATTGTTAAAATTACAAAAAAATTTAATACAAAACTTTTATAATTATTGAATAGTACAAACTTCTTGATCTTTACTGAAATAGTAAGGAATTTAAGCCCTAGAACCGATTATTGTATTGGCGGACTAATATGACAGCTAGTGCGCAAGCGAAAACATGTTGAGGGGCGCTCGTGAGGATTTCGTTATTCGAGGGAATGCTCGTTAACCGAAGTTAAGAATCTTATGGAAGGTAATTCGATAACCGAAGTTAAGAATCTTATGGAAGGTAATTCCTTAACCGAAATCTCGTTAACCGAGGCACACCGTTAACCGAGGGATCACTGTATATAAGAACAGCAAACATCTAAATACTGTATGTTAATTTAACCAAGTCTTCAGTTTAACATGATCAAAAAACAAATTTTAACCCAGAGTTTGGCATTTCAGAATTGGCTACTTTAAGAAAATGACTGCCCAAGGATGAATTGCTATATAACCAAGAAGAGTTACCTAACTAAGGCACAAGATGCTAACTGAACAATATATTAAACATGATATTATATACAGTTAAGAGGTGTTAAAGTTCATCTGCCCCATAACATCAGCTACTATATATATGAACCCTAACCATTATTTACCAGACAATGGTACCATATATCTGTAAGTGATGAAAGAATATATTTAAAACATGAATCAAAACTACCAACCATTTTAATCAAGATAAAATATCAAAATATCTCGTCAGAGTTGAGCAAAACTTATCAAATATTTACGTACAATTTCACCAGAGATTGAAGAGTTTGCGTGAGATAATGACAACAACTTGACTATAACAAATGGTCTACCACCACTGTACTACTTTACCAAGATGATTAACTACCTGTGTTAATGTACGTACTTGTGATAAAACTTACGTCATGTGTAAATAAAGACAGACGTACACAGTTGACACAACTATTGATGCACAAATTATAGTAAATGAGAGTTCATCTCTGTTCAACACAACTTATCCACTAAAGATGAAATTTTAAGTACATAGATGATAAGTTTAACCTTTGTTCACTACTGTACTGTAAATAACATTATTAAAAAGGCTGATGAAACAAAATGGAGTATTATTATGAGTGATATTTAACCAACACCAAATGTCTACACTAAGGCCATGGTAGAAGTAATTTACATCTTAAGAGCAGATAACTTGTGTTTAATATCTATAAAAGTGGCATTTGTCACTTGTCTTTATTTCTGCTACATTCATAGAGTTTGTTCAAGTGGTTTTATATTGATGTATATCACTGTATTCAAGTTTGTGTGTCAAATTTACCTTTTGTTAGTCATTCAAACATTCATTGAATTCTGTTTTTTTCATGCACAAGTTTATGACGTTTGAGATAACGGCTGCGGGAGAAACATTTCCCACATTCCTCACATTCAAACTCCTTTATACCATTGTGTAGTACAAGAATGTGTTTCTTGAGATTACCCTTTAGTGCAAAATGTTTTCCACATTCCTCACATTCAAACCCCTTTCTACCACTGTGTCCAAGAATGTGTATCTTGAGAGTCCTCTTCTGGGTGAAATATTTCCCACATTCATCACATTTAAATTCCTTCACACCATTGTGTTCAAGAATGTGTGTCTTGAGATTACTCTTTTGGGAGAAACATTTCCCACATTCCTCACATTCAAACTCCTTTATACCACTGTGTCCAAGAATGTGTGTCTTGAGAGTACTCTTCCGGGTGAAACATTTCCCACATTCATCACATTCAAATTCCTTCACACCATTGTGTTCAAGAATGTGTCTCTTGAGAGTACTCTTATGGGAGAAACATTTCCCACATTCCTCACATTCAAACTCCTTCACACCACTGTGTCCAACAATGTGTGTCTTGAGAGTACTCCTTAGTGCAAAATATTTCCCACATTCCCCACATTCAAACTCCTTTATACCACTGTGTCCAAGAATGTGGCTCTTGAGATCAACCTTCCGGGAGAAACATTTCCCACATTCCTCACATTCAAACTTCTTTATACCATTGTGTACAAGAATGTGTGCCTTGAGAGTACTCTTCTGGGAGAAACATTTCCCGCATTCCTCACATTCAAACTCCTTCACACCATTGTGTACAAGAATGTGTGTCTTGAGAGTACCCTTCTGGGAGAAACATTTCCCACATTCCTCACATTCAAACTCCTTCACACCACTGTGTACAAGTAAATGTTTCTGAAGAGTAGACTTGAAGCCAAACTGTTTGCCACATTTCTCACAGGAGAGCTTTTTATCTCTGCTTGACATTGTGAACTTCTACTTAGTTACATTTGGTCTTGAGACGTGACATCACAGTATCTGAAACAAAATATTTTGCATTAGATAATATTCGTATAACAGTACAATTTATAAATGAAAACTACAAGTGACTAAATCAAATTGTGTAAAAAAAAGAGTAAAAATAAAATAAAAATATAAAATAAAAAGGTTATATTAATGTACACCGCGAGGATGCCGGAAAACCAGCTTTTTCAAGTGAGACAGATTGTATGACTATGGAAACACAGAAGAAGGCAGAGCATTCAACAGTGTGAAGAAAGAAGGATGTACTATAATTGGTTATTATAGTGTGACCCACATCCACACAGACACAGTTTGGCTGTGTGAGTAAAGAAGATGTACTATAACGGGTTATTATAGTGTGACCCACATCCACACAGACACAGTTTGGCTGTGTGAGTAAAGAAGGATGTACTATAATAAGTTATTATAGTGTGACCCACATCCACACAGACACAGTTTGGCAGTGTGAGAAAAGAAGGATGTACTATAATGGGTTATTATAGTGTAACCGATGTGCCTCCAACTCGGCCCATCAAATACCAACTCGGACCATCTCGGATAACCAACCTTTCACTCAAACATTCTAATGTCTGTTTGTATCAACGACATAACATAAAACATTTATTACGTTTGCCACGAGGGAGGGAGGAAGGCCCACAAATTAACATTTACTCACAAAATTAACAACAATAAACAAGACGGCCACCTTGATTGATGTTGACCTGCTACACCTTGTCCGATTCTCTCTCTTATCTTTCAGTAGCTACAAGTCTTCATTATTAATACTATAATAAAAGTATTCTATTAATAAATATTACATAATATAAATAAATTATACTTTCATTATAATGTTTTATTATTGATTAAATTCCCACTAATAGATATATATTAATATTAAACTAAACTTAAGTCAGTGACTGGAGAACCGAATAGCTTGACAACATTTACAATTTTACAAAAATAAATTTAAACAATAACATTTTGTGTTGAACTATTTTAAGTTTATTTATTAATATTTTATTAATTTATAACACTACAGTATATAGATTCAGTTAACGAAAGACTCCGTGGAACCAATTGTGTCGGTTATTGGAGGGACCACTGAAGATATTTTAGCGACCCTCCCTGGTGACAGCCTTAACCTAACGTGGGTCAACACTCCACTATCCACCTATATGAACCTTCATTAATGTGGAACAAGTCCATTATAAGAACAATTCACTGGACAATACTCAAGGCAGTAGGTATAACCTGTAATATTTGATCACTAACTTGAACTATCATCATTATTGTTGTGGAATGTTCCTAAAAGTACAGTAATTATTTACCTATTATACAGTACAGCATTAATTTATGCCAAGATTGATGCCAAAAAAACATATTTAAGTATAACTTAACCCAAATAAAATACCCCATTTGTTTGTAAAGTTTCCTGGCTTTTCCATGCAGTCGACACCCCAATACAGTCAATTCTGCTATAACGCGTTAGTTGTGCTCTTGTAAAACATCGTGTTATAGAAATTCGCGCAATAGAAATAACAGTGCTTATGGAGAAAATAGGGTTAGGTGCAGATTACTCGAAATCGAAAAAAATTTAGTAGTTAGCCTAACATAAAGGATAGCACAGTCTAAATAAATGTTACATTCATATCTAATAATGAAATCATACAGTAAATGTAACACTTTACCTTGAAAAAATATGAATATAACTTGATGGGGGAGAAGGGTGATTTTGAGGTAGATAACATCGAGCTTCTCTTCAAGTGTTATATCCTTTCTTTTACGATCATCACCGGGATACGGTACGGAGTCATTAGTTATGAGGTGAAAGAAGATTATTAGGGGTTGAAGAAAAAGTGGTGAAACTGAAATACAGTAGGAGTAGAAGGAATCTGGGCTCAACCATATCGCTTTATCTTTCCGATTAGTGTTTTATCTTTGTTCTGCTCCCTTGGGTCGTCAGACCTTTGTATTAATATTGGTTTATTTATAAAATGCTGCTTATTATTATTATTTTTTATTTATTGTTTGAGTTAGTGAGCCCACCCAGAACGCTTCTTGGAGATAATCTTCTTTACCATATTCACAGTTAATACCACAAAATTGGAGAAATAGTAAGCAAAAATTGCATTACAGGTACTTCAAACAACCATATTAATTTTTTACATTAATTTTACTACAGCTACAATCAGGGTCTTATTTTCTTCAGTTTTATATGCAGAACCAATCAGTCACTGGTTTTGTAAGCTTTAACATAAACAATGCCGGCAGCCGTCTCGTCTCCTCGTGTGTTTTAATATTCCACGTAGTGTATTATTAATAAATTGTATTGTTAATTTTGCACACACAAACATTAATTCAATAAAAACAAATTCAGAAACATTAATTAAAATATATATGAACAGTAAATAAGTGTTGCTTTCATATTCTTATGTAAAGTAATGACGATATGTTTTCACGTGTGCGCATGCACACGTGAAAACATATCGTCATTACGCGATCTCTCTTTTTTCTTTACCATTATCGTTAGTTACTTCTATTGTTCCATTTATTAACATTAAATAACATTACTTAAAACAAACATACAGTTGGTCCTCATATTACGCGGTTAATGTAACCCGGAGGGTCCCGCGGAAAGTGAGGAACGCGTAAAGTGAACAACATAACATATGGGATTAATTGAAATGGAGTCCAGGCCGATCCCCAAACTCCACTTTTTGACGACACATAACTATGTTGCAGTAAAAACTTTATCTTAACTTTATGATGGTATGAAAAAACAAGTAATATAGAAGAGGTTAGGTTAGGAAAGATAAAGGTTAACATAGGAAAAATGAAGGTTACCTTAGAGAAACTAAAAGTTAGGTGGAACACTTACGGTAGTAGAAGAGATGGGTCGGCATACGGGGATGGAGGCTGGTTCCGAGGCAGAGGGCAGATTACTGGCCCTCAGGTGAATCACCATTACTAGGTGAATCATCATCACTGTCACTTACAGTTGTCAGGGCTTCCCTGACAAATCCCTCAAAGTCAACTTCACTGTCACTATCACTGGCTTGGGCTGGCTGTGGTGGGTTGCGGGTGAAGAAATCTGTTATGCTTTGCTGACGGCTGGCGTTGATGTTGTCGTGATACACCTTGATGTACGGCTCCATAGCCTGCACCAGCCGGTTATGGAAGACTTCATAGCGGTCATCGTCATTGTCGCGGGAAAGGAAGGACTTCATCTTCTCTGCACACTCCATGGCACCCTTAATATCACTATGACTTAAATTGTGTTCTTCGGAGACTGCCGCACCTTCTTCCTCCTCTTCACTGGCGTGTTCTTCTTCCAACATCTCGTCGGCAGTCACTTCAGGATTTCTGATCACCTCCAGGATGTCGTCGTCGGTAGGTCTCGGAGAAGCCTGGAACTGTAACAGTCTGCGCAGCTTCTCTGGCAAGGTCCACTGCTACTGCAACAGTCTGAACCTCACCAGTCACAGATTGACTCCTCCTCTCACCTGGTATTCCATGCAACACATGTCTCCATGCGTGACGAATTGTAGCAATAGACAGCTGATCCCATGACTCCACCAAGATGTCCACAGCTTTCTTGATGTTAAATACTCTCCAGAATTGTTTGAAGAGTATTTTTTGCTGTTCTAACCGTTGTTCCTCAACTTCGTCGCTCTTGCTATCGGTGGTGGTGTCACTCAGGTCACGCAACTCTTCCCTGGTGTTGGTGTAGTCGTTCAGGAGCTGGAATTTTTTTGTTGAGAATGCAGCTTTCACATTGCAAATCAACTCCTGGTCCATGGGCTGGATTAAAGACGTAGTGTTGGGAGGAAGGAAGACCACTTTTATGTTGGGGTGACGATCTAACAGTAGGGGCGAGTGTCCTGGTGCGTTGTCCAGCAGCAACAAAATATTAAATGGGACATTCTGTTGCTCACTGAATTTCTTTACATCGGGAACAAAACAGTCATCAAACCAGGAGAGGGACAGTGTAGAGAACATCCATGCCTTACGTGCTGTCAGCCAGTGGACATTTAGCTTGGTCATGTCCATGCTCTTGTAGGCGTGCGGCTTGCGGGCTGTGTGGATCACCGATACCTTGAGCTTACAGGTACCGGAGGCATTGGTGGTAAACAGGACGGTGATGCGTTCCTTCTGCATTTTCCGGCCCCGAATCCTGCTGGCATTCTTCACAATGTAGGACTTGGAAGGTAGTTTTCTCCAGAAAAGACCAGATTCGTCCATGTTAAACACCTGGTCGTCATTGTACTGTCCTTCCTACATAATCTCACGTAAAAACGGAGGAAATTCCCGAGCCGCAGCATGATCAGCACTCGCTTCTTCACCACCAATGTTTATATTGGTGATCTTGTTCCGGATCTTAAACCTCTGTAACCACCCAGAGGAAGCAGTAAAGGGTTTGGGCTCTGTAATTCCCATCTTTCGTGCCACTGCCATGTACAGTTCACGTGCGTAGTCCTTCACAGAGCGCGTGTCGACCGCCATGTTCCGTCGCGCCTGACGCACCAAGTACCTCACAAGTAATTTTTCTGTCTTGAGAAGCACCTGGTTGTGAAACTACTTGATCACAGAAGCACCTGTAGACTTTGTGATCTTCATGTGCTCCTTTATCTTGGCTGAATCCTTCTTTATAGTCCGGATCGTAGATTCGTTCACGCCATGCTGGGGGGCCAAATCAACCTGCCTTGTTCCTTTCTCCAACTCTTGGATGATGGTATACTTCACCTCGTAGCTTAAGGAACGTCGTGTCTTCTTTGGTTTAGTGCCGCTGGGTCCAGGTAAGGAAAGGTTTTTCTCTGGGGGTGGTGGTCCGGCGGAAGCCATTTTACGGAACAATGGATGCGCGTTTACACGGAGTGGCCTTGAGGGATGAAACTGCCGCGGCTAGGTCAAGCGTCGTCTTTCCTCCCTCCCTCCCTCCCCCTGGGTGGACACGTCATAATACTTTAAGCCAATTACAGCTAGCAGCAGAGGAGGGTAGGGATGCATGGCCAATCACAGGTCTGATACGTCATATGACGTCAGTGATAACGCAACAAAGACACACTGCGCAACCTTACCGCGCCGCTTGCCCAAGCGGAGGGAGGAGGAGGGAGAGGCAGGCAGGCGGGCAGGCGGGCGGGCGGGTGGCGCGAGGGGAAAATCTAAAAATAGCGTCGCGCTGGACACTCTCCGCGTAATGGCGTTCGCGACCGCGGAATGTAAGAATGTTAGGTTTTGGCAAGGCACCGCGTTAACGGTGAAACGCGGAATGCGGGACCGCGTAATATGAGGACCAACTGTATTAATTTTACTACAGCTACAACCAAGGCCTTATTTTCTTCAGTTTTATATGTAGAACCAGTCAGTCACTGGTTTTATAATCAACGAAAACAAAGTCATCTCATTTCCTCGTGCTTTAATATTCTACATACTATTAATGAATAGTATTGCTCATTTTGCACACACAAACATTAATTCAATCAAAAAGACATTCAGTGATGAACAATAATGAATCTTTTGTACATAAGAGAAATGACGCTGTTTACACGATTGTGCACATCGTCTGAACATTGGTGGGCCGTTCAAACCCGTCGAAATTCGAGTTTCCGCCGTCAAAATTTTTAAATGTGTTGTTTTTTTGTGTTCAAGTAGAAAACGTCGAATTAAAAACTCGTGAAATTTGAGAAGCTACTGTACGACATTTAACCCTTCAATATGTCTTCAAAGAGACCACGAAGCAGAGAAAGTGGTGCTAGTGCTTCCAAGCCAAGTCACTATCTATCCAGGAAAAGGGTGAATTTCCATGGTCCAGAAATTTCCATGGTCCGGCACCGGTCAGGTCCCGAGGTTGCCGGACTAGAGAGGTACAACCTGTAGTATGAATACCTGTTAACAAATACTTACTACAGGTAAAATGACAGACACCTGAAACAAAGTCACAAGTTAACAGGAAACAAAAAGATGTCGATAAATGTTTTACAAGATGTTATATAATAATTAAACTACTACGGTAAGTCCTCGCCACGTGATACCAAACAACGTTAAGTGGATAAATTTACCCCATAAGAAATAGACAAAATACAAGAGTTACGTTCCCGAGCCTCCCTTTGACCCGTGAAATACATTACATATACAGACGGCCCTTAACATACACGGGTTTAGCATACACGGATTTGCAAATACGCGGATTGCCCCGCCGGAGGAATATTCTGTACATTGAAGTACCGTCAACCCTCGTTAATTCGGACTAATAGAGGGAGTAGGGAGTCCGTTTTAGCCAATTGTCCGAATTAACCGATTTAGGTTAGGTTAGGTTAGGTTAGGTTAGAAATATAGTACCGTATATACACTGTACGCTGAACATGATACACAGTAAGAAAAATACAGGAAATACTGTACTGTAAACATCATATAACTAGCTATATAAAACATTACAATATGTTAATTTCATTTACCTTTGGTAGATGACACATTCCGTGGCGATTTCTTAATCGCCATAACCACCCGTCACTAGCTTCGAAGTTCTCGATGCCCATATGACTTGCTAGCTTAACAGCAGCAGCTTGTATTTCTACACCACGGACGACATTACCACAGCATCGTTGCTGCACAAATCACTTCGTCACTGCCTCCTCAAGATTTGTATCTTTTGCCACTCTTATACGCTTCCTTGCACCAACAGATGATGATTTAGAAGTTGCATCAACATTATATTTCAAAGAAAATGCAGTGAGTTTGTCCTTAGCCTTGTGTATGTCCGAAACTGTTTGCTTTTTAACACCATACTCGTCACAAACTCTAGACACCGAAGCACCAGCCTCTAACTTCCTTATAAGTTCCAGTTTCTGGTTCACAGAAAGGGTCACATATTTCCTCTTTGGCGTTTTACTCCCCCTTGAAGGCATGATGTAAAATACAAGGCTGAAAGATGCCTAATCACTGAAATACCAACAAAAATTGCAGGGCAACACAACACTGATACTCGAATATGGCGCTCGGTCAACAATGACTGGCGTGACTCACGCGCGCACAAGGCCGCCGCGTGACCCATCTATCGGACAATCCCAGAACCATAAATTTGGTATGGACTCGTCGATAACCCTCCCTTGTTTATAGGTCGACCCTGATTTTTTTACCCAAAAATCGTTCATTTATGATATTCCTTGTTTATAGGTCGACCCAAGTTTTTGAGGGTATTGGAACAACAAAACCATCAGTAAAAACACTATACTTCCTATAAACTGAGGCTTGTCGTGCCTGAAACACCGAGTGCCGAAGGCAAATTGTTTACCATTTATTATTACGACACTTTACACTGAAATGCAGGTAGTATTTATTCAGGTCCATTAGGAGGGAATATTATTGTATACAACAGTTTTTTAACTGAAAACCACTCGAAAAGCGATTACGATAAAATCTTTTGAACAACGAAAGAAAGCACAAGTCATTGTTTTCGTCATGGTTTTATCCCACTTTCCACTGTAATATGTACGTAATTTCAGCAAAAATATTGCATTTCCATATTTATTTCTGAGAATATATTCATTCAGTAACAGTTAAGGTAAAATATACTTGTGATGTAATATTTTAATGAAAATACCCGGTATTTAGACATACGGTATCGTAGTTTTCTTTTGTTTCAAATTTAATTGACAAAGATTGATGTTTCAAATGCAATGAACAAAAATTTATGTACAGTATCTATAAATAAACTTTAAAAAATTAATACTTTGTTTTACATCGTCCTGTGCTACCATACCATGACTTGGCTACTTTGGGCTTGCTATGATGATTCAAGAGATCTGCCCTGGCAACTGTACCAACACTCACAGCTGGTGGTGCGTTGTTTCCATTGTTTACTGGTAGTTACTGGTAAATATTTTTCAACCTAACGAAACTATTACCCGTTTAGAGGTCGACCCCTAATTTTTTTGCCAAAAAATTGGGGGTCCACTAAACATGTAGCTATGTGTATGTATGTTTATTTGAGTGCCCCGTCATAGAAGTCCATTTTCTCTAGCTTCAGGACGCCTGAGTCTTCCGTTTTCTCTCTTAATCTTAGAGTGCACCAGAGACTGTTAATCCTTAGTGATGACACAGAATTTGAAATTGCAACCCCAATTGCAACTGGGACAATCCCAGAACCAGAAATTTGATACGGACAGTTCAGATTTCGTCCGATTTATCCAAAATCCGGATTAAAGGGGTCCGAATTAACAAGGGTCGACTGTACATTCAAATCGCGCACCATTCAACTCGCACGCGGCACCGAACACGGGACACCACCCGCTCCCGCAAACTCACACACACACGCATAGCTCACCCTCACTCAGTCAGTCTCGCTGTAACCACGCTTGTGTTGACATCAGCATTGTAGTTGCAAAAATATTACATTTCCGTGAATGTATTATATCAAGCACAGTATGAATAGAATATCACTAATATAAGAGTATTTTAACCGAAAACTACTAAAAAAACGAGTAACATCTCTTGAACATCGGAAGGTTGGGTAAAGTCTTTTGTTTTCATGTACTTTATCCTAATTTACATTGAAATGCATTACGTTTCAGCAACACTACTATTTATTTCTGAGAATATGGAAATGTAATATTTTGCTGAAATGACGTACGTATTACAGTGGAAAGTGACGAAAGCAATGACTCGCTTTCTATCATTCAAAAGATGTTACCGTAATCGCTTTTCGAATGGTTTTCAGTTAAAAAACTGTTGTATTACAATAATATTCTATCCTTATTCACTTGTGATGCAACAGTTTTTTTAACTGAAAACCATTCGAAAAGCGATTACGGTAACATCTTTTGAACGAAAGAAAGCGAAAGTCATTGTTTTCGTCATGATTTTATCCCACTTTCCACTGCGATACGTACGTCATTTCAGCAAAAATATTACATTTCCGTGAATGTAGTATATCAAGCACAGCATGAATAGAATATCATTGTAGTATAACAGTATTTTAACCGAAAACTATTAAAAAAACGAGTAACATCTCTTGAACATTGGAAGGTTATGTAAAGTCTTTTGTTTTTGTCATGTATTTTATCCTATTGTACATTGAAATACATCACGTTTCAGCAAAACTACTATTTATTTCTGAGAATATATTCATTCAGGCACAGTTTAGGTAAAATATACATGTGCTGTAACATTTTTTTTAATTGAAAACAATTCAAAAAACACGTACCCTCTAGCCCTGTTGAAGGAGAAGACTGGGAGGAGCTGTTTGGTGCTTAAGACGATGATAAGGAAAATGATTTTGATGGATTTTAATGAAAATATTCAGAAAGGCCCTGGCACTGTCAAGGAAAGTGGCTGCTGAAGGCTTCCAGGACATGGCAGAGGACGTGATTAGGGAGCTAATTGAAGAGCACGACGCTGAGCTGACCGAGGAGGATCTACAGGAGTTAGTAGACTCAGGCAAGGAAGAGGAAGCGAAAAGGAAAGAGGATGAGGAAGAGGAAGAGCACCAAGAAATAATGTTGGAGAAGTTGGGGGAGATGACCTGGAATATTGAGGCACTGAAAAACCTGGCCTATAGTATGGACCCCTCCATGGTGCGTGCCCTGAAATTCATGCGAGGGATGGATGACGTTTTCGCTCCATACAAAACATCATGGAAGAAATGAATGAAAGAGACGACAACTCCCCATCACCATGTTCTTTGATCACCGAAGGAGAGATTTAACACCAATCACTGGCGGCAGTGAGGAAGCAGCTGAATCCACCGTTGCCCTCACTTCACCACCCGTTATGGAATTGAGTGACTGTACAGTAAAGTGAAGTTTTTATCTCTTTTTTTTTAATAGCTTTTCTTGTCATGTTTATTGTTTGTAAAAATGTACAGCACAGTACAGTTCAGTACTGTACATAGGAAGTGGAGGTGCAGTTATTCACAAAACATTTGTGATTGTTGTCGGCAGTAGTGACGGTGGAGGTGGAGGAGACGGAGGAGGGAGCGAGTTGGGAGGAGTGGTGACCTTGGACAAAAGTACACGGATTTTTAACATTCACGGGTATCTCTGTTATCTAACCCCCGCGTATGTTAAGGGCCGACTGTGTATGTATGTATATGTATGTATATGTATGTATGTATGTATGTATGTATGTATGTATATATATATATATATATATATATATATATATATATATATATATATATATATATATATATATATATATATATATATATATATATATATATATATATATATATATGTGTGTGTGTATTAGCCCACCCGGGCATAGATCACTGACCCACATTGGGGCCTGGGGGTCTAAAATATAATAAAAATTATAATAATAATAATAATTCATTGGTCTAGGTCGTGTTTCTCACTTTTGATCTTTTTTTCATTCTTGTATTTCTTTACTGTATTATTATTTTATTATTACAGTATTATTGTTGTTATTATTATTATTATTATTAATATATTTTATTTTTATTATTATTATTATTATTATTATTATTATTATTATTATTTTTATTATTATTATTATTATTATTATTGTAATCATTATTATTTTATTTTGGTGTATAATTATTAAAAATTTTATTTACTATGAATAATTATTATTACTATTACATTTTTGCCCCCCAGGCCCCGTTGTGGGTCAGTGACCTGTGCCCGGGTGGGCTAATAATCCCTGAAAAAAAAAAAAAAAAAAAAAAAAAAAAAAAAAAAAAAAAAAAAAAAAAAAAAAAAGCCCCACAAAAAACTTTCGGTTTTCGGAATTTCGGATAAAGGGTTGTCAACCTGTACGTATTTCAGTGGAAAGTGGGATAAAATTGTGACGAAAGCAATGACTTTCTTTCGTTCAAAAGATGTTACCGTAATCGCTTTTCGAATGGGTTTCAGTAGTGGGATTATAAGGCTAATGATAGGATAGAATATTATTGTAATACAATACGAGTACAACAGTTTTTTAACTGAAAACCATTCGAAAAGCGATTACGGTAACATCTTTTGAATAACGAAAGTAAGCGAAAGTCATTGTTTTCGTCATGATTTTATCCCACTTTCCACTGTAATATGTACGTCATTCCAGCAAAAATATTATATTTCCATATTTATTTCTGAAAATACGTATATTCATTCAGTCACAGTTAAGGTAAAATATACTTGTGATGTAATATTTTCATGAAAATACGGTATCGTAGTTTTCTTTTGTTTCAAATTTAATAAACAAAGATTGATGTTTCAAATGTAATGAACAAAAATTTATGTACAGTATCTATAAATAAACTTTAAAAATGAATACATTATGTTTTACATCGTCCTGTGCTACCATACCATGGATTTGGCTACTTTGGGCTTGCTATGATGACGCAAGAGATCTGCCCTGGCAACTGTACCGACACTCACAGCTGGTGGTGCGTTGGTGCATCGTTTCCATTGTTTACTGGTAGTTACTGGTAAATATTTCTCAACCTAATGAAACTATTATCCGTTTAGAGGTCGACCCCCAATTTTTTGCCAAATAATTTGGTCTTAAAAACTCGAACTACACACAGGTATATACAGTAAATAAGGAAATGGGGGGACCAGGTTTTTTTTTGGGGGGGGCAGCAAAAATACGCGGATTTTTAACATCCACGGGTATCTCTGTTACGTAACCCCCGCGTATGTTAAGGGCCGACTGTAGTACCACAGAAAATCATTGGCATGTATATATAAAATAGTACATACATATACAACTACTAAGGTTGTATTGGTACTGACCGATGGGTGGAGGAGGGTGGGAGAGGAGGAGGAGGGTGGGAGAGGAGGAGGAGGTGGGAGGGAGGAGGAGGGTGGGAGAGGAGGAGGAGGTGGGAGAGGAGGAGGAGGGTGGGAGAGGAGGAGGAGGGTGGGAGAGGGAGGAGGAGGGTGGGAGAGGAGGGAGGAGGAGGTGGGAGAGGGAGGAGGAGGGTGGGAGAGAGGAGGAGGAGGGTGGGAGGAGGAGGAGGGAGGTGGGAGAGGAGGAGGAGGGTGGGAGAGGAGGAGGGTGGGAGAGGAGGTGGAAGAGGGAGGAGGGTGGGAGGAGGGAGGAGGGAGGGTGGGAGAGGGAGGAGGAGGAGGAGGTGGGAGAGGAGGAGGAGGAAGGTGGGAGAGGAGGAGGAGGGGGGGAGAGGAGGAGGAGGGTGGGAGAGGAGGAGGAGGAGGGTGGGAGAGGAGGAGGAGGGTGGGAGAGGAGGAGGAGGGTGGGAGAGGAGGAGGAGGGTGAGTTACTGAGACTCTGAGCCGAGAGAGCGTAGAGCGGCCAGATGAGAGAGGGTGATGTGCTCCAGAAGTAGTCCGTTACTACACAGTATCAGATCAACGTTAAACGAATTCTTGGTCTGTAAAGTTTAGCGATGTAGTACAGAAACAACATTAAGCAAGACGACATGAAAAACTATCAGTAAAATTAATATATAAAAGGGGGATCTGATGCTCACTTGTATTAGCACTTGTTTAACGCGTACGGTAACTACCTCGCATTAATTAATTTCACTCTAACGACCATTTTTGCGGCACCAATTAGTGGTTAAAGTGAAGTATGGACTGTATTGATCACTGCAGCCTTCAACAGAGGGTCTTGGTCCTTATGAAACATTAACTCCAAACATTATAGACACGTTATTACACAGTTAACCTGGACACACACTTCACCAATGTTACTCTTATAGTACTGTATCTATTGTCAGTCTACAGGTTATTTATTAAAGTTCTCTTATCAAAAGTATTACTAACAGAAATTACTTACATCCTTGAGACACTATTACTGTATGTAAGGGCTATAAGACCCACTTTATTGTCTTTTGTTTTGTTTTTTTGTTTTTTTTTTTGTTGGGATTAGCCCACCCGGGCACAGGTCACTGACCCACATCAGGGCCCGGGGGGCGAAAATTTAATAATACTTGTAATAATAATAATTCATAGTAAATAAAATTTATAATAAAAAGTAAAACAAAATATTAATCAGTGGCGTAGCTAGAGTGTGTGCCGCATGCAAGTTACGTGCCCCACAAAAATACACATATTGCACAGTGACTACTTATATATATATATATATATATATATATATATATATATATATATATATATATATATATATATATATATATATATATATATATATATATATATATATATATATATATATATATATATATATATATATATATATATATATAGTATATAATAGTTATACCATTATAATATTACTGTACTTTCACATACTCAAATATAGTATGCTTTAAATACACACCAAACATACTTAAACTTTATAAGTTTCCTTAATCCTCAACAGGTTACAGGTTGTGTGTGTGGCGGGGGGAGGCGCATAGCAAGGGTGTAGCTCATGACGTGGCCGTGATGATGTGGGTCAGGTGTTAGGTCAGACACGACAAGGATTAACTTGCCGCCGATACAAAGGGATGGATTAACGTCTCCAGTAGCTGCAGATATGGGTGATGAGCAGACCCAAAAGTGCCGATGCCAAGTGACCGCCCCCTGCCTAGCTACGCTTAGTGATATTAATGGTAATAATAATAATAACAACACTGTGATAATAATACATACAAAGAAATGCAAGAATGAAAAAAAATCAACAGTGAGAAATGCTATATATGTATGTTGTTTTGTCATGTAATAGAAACAATTGAGACCCTACAATTGTGTGTAAATGAGGCAGAAAGTCAGATAAGCAGCCTGGGACTTGGTCACAATTTTCGTGATGCCATATGGCAGCAGGGTCTACAATTAGACAACACATTGTAGTGGACGTCTCCCCTACAACTGTGTATCCGCATTCCAATGCGACAGTATCCTAGCAACCAAACGAGCAGCCCGGGGGGGGGAGGGGGAGGGGGGGCGTCACCAGATGCCACAGTATCCTAGCAACCAGCCACCTGCTACGTCTTCCCTAGCAACGGAGTCGAGAAACCGGCGAGTTCCCACGGATTTACTTCCGGCTGCTGTGTATATAAGCTCTGTCCCTCCATTGAGATTCATTCTGGCCTACGTTCCTGAACAAGCAACACCTCCTCCTCCGCCGCTGCCTGGCGGCCCTCGCTTTTCCTCCGCCTGCCTGGCAGCCCTGGCTTTTCCTCCGCCTGCCTGGCAGTCCTCGCTCCCGCCGGCGAGCATAGCAACCCACCAGCTGTCCTTCTCTGAGCGTCCTCACCAACCAGCTCTCTTATTCTACTCTACGTTCCTGAACACGCAACACCTCCTCCAAGCAAGCTCCTCACTGTCCAGCTCTCATTCAACCTGGAGGCCAGCAACAGGCAACATCTCCTCTAACGAAGCTCCTGCACATCTACCTCCTTCAGCACGCTACTCACCGAACGTGTCTACTGAGCAGCTCCTCACCACACGGCATCTCCAGCACCAGACTGTCTACCATATAACTTATATTATATAAGAAAACCACCACCTTAGAGTTTCCATCCATCCATCCTGAGTGCTAGACAACATAATATCACGTAACCCTACAACATTATGCTGCCAATATCTTCCCAGGCGGTAGTACCTCCCTGTTTGGTAGCTGCCTACTACCTACCTATGAACTCAGCCTGTGTAAACTAACAAACTCAGCCTGTGTAAACTAACAAACTCAGCCTGTGTAAACTAACAAACTCAGTCTGTGTAAACTAACAAACTCAGCCTGTGTAAACTAACAAACTCAGCCTGTGTAAACTAACAAACTCAGCCTGTGTAAACTAACAAACTCAGTCTGTGTAAACTAACAAACTCAGCCTGTGTAAACTAACAAACTCAGCCTGTGTAAACTAACAAACTCAGACTGTGTAAACTAACAAACTCAGCCTGTGTAAACTAACAAACTCAGCCTGTGTAAACTAACAAACTCAGTCTGTGTAAACTAACAAACTCAGCCTGTATAAACTAACAAACTCAGCCTGTGTAAACTAACAAACTCAGCCTGTGTAAACTAACAAACTCAGCCTGTGTAAACTAACAAACTCAGCCTGTGTAAACTAACAAACTCAGCCTGTGTAAACTAACAAACTCAGCCTGTGTAAACTAACAAACTCAGCCTGTGTAAACTAACAAACTCAGCCTGTGTAAACTAACAAACTCAGTCTGTAAACTAACAAACTCAGTCTGTAAACTAACAAACTCAGCCTGTGTCCTATAGGTGAAGTTGTGGTCTCCTGCCAGCTAATAAATCCTCCAACTCTATGATAAACAATATGTTATTCCTTACTTAAATACATTATTATTTATAATTAATTGAAAAATAATTATTATAAATATAAAGGTGGATCTATAACTACTGTGCACTGTGCTGGTGACAATAACCTGAGATGACTAACGTCTGTACAGGAGACACCCAACTCTTCAGAGCAGCTAAGCATTAACCATTTATGAACTCTTACAAGCACTACAATCTATTAATGCCATACAACCAACATTTATTTTTAAATCTACAAATACCTGATACAGGAAACTTTCTTTTCACCATTACATCTGTTAACATCACTGGCATCATTGTAGCCAAGTTAGACTCCTGTAACCACCAGGCTACTGGGCCAAGCTGTGAGGTGTTATGGTTGTTTATCATCTTGTATTTACGGGCTGATATACATAACTTTCTTCATTTATTTTTACTGGTGTACATCAACACACTCTCATACACACATATTGTGACAAATGTTGAATAATAACAGTTAATTCTTGTACAGGTTGTACCTCACTAGTCCGCCAACCTCGGGACCTGACCGGTGCCGGACCATGGAAATTCACCTTTTTCCTGGATAGATAGTGACTTGTGCTTACGCTTGGAAGCACTAGCACCACTTTCTCTGCTTCGTGGTCTCTTTGAAAACATATTAAAGGGTTAAATGTCGTATAGTAGGTTCTCAAATTTCGCGAGTACAGTGGTCCCTCGGTTAACGAGTTACCTTCCATAAGATTCTTAACTTCGGTTAACGAGCAATCCCTCGATTAACGAGTGTCTTACGAGCCGACCAGAACATGTTTTCGCGTGCATTTGGCGGTCCACCAGCTGTAGTATCAGTCCGCCAATACAGTAGTCAGTTTTAGGGATTAAATTCCTTACCATTTTAGCAAATATCAACAAGTTTATGCTATTCAATAATTTTAAAAGTTAATATTAAATGTTTTAGTCATTTTAACAATTATTGAACAGACAGTAATTGAAGGTAATGAAACTAGTTTTATGTGCACCATCCAGCCTCTCAACACAATTATTGAACAGACAGTAATTGAAGGTAATGAAACTAGTTTTATGTGCACCATCCAGCCTGTCAACACAATTATTGAACAGACAGTAATTGAAGGTAATGAAACTAGTTTTATGTGCACCATCCAGCCTCTCAACACAATTATTGAACAGACAGTAATTGAAGGTAATGAAACTAGTTTTATGTGCACCATCCAGCCTGTCAACACAATTATTGAACAGACAGTAATTGAAGGTAATGAAACTAGTTTTATGTGCACCATCCAGCCTCTCAACACAATTATTGAACAGACAGTAATTGAAGGTAATGAAACTAGTTTTATGTGCACCATCCAGCCTCTCAACACAATTATTGAACAGACAGTAATTGAAGGTAATGAAACTAGTTTTATGTGCACCATCCAGCCTGTCAACACAATTATTGAACAGACAGTAATTGAAGGTAATGAAACTAGTTTTATGTGCACCATCCAGCCTGTCAACACAATTATTGAACAGACAGTAATTGAAGGTAATGAAACTAGTTTTATGTGCACCATCCAGCCTGTCAACACACCATACAGGCGTCAGTCTCTGTGTCTTTAGTGGAGGTAACATCTTGCTTGAGACTCTCTTCAACTAAAGGCTTTTTTTCTGTGTTTCCAGGCAAATTATTGGTCATTTTGAAATTTATTTTACATATTGACAATATATAATGCAGTGCAGTGTTGACTTAAAGAAAATAATCTTGAATTGCACCAAGAGAACTAAAATTTTATGGGTGAAATAGCACCATGGGGTGACTTCTCTTCCACCCCAATGCCTTCTCTTCTCCCTTCTCCTCCACCCCCATTCTAATTCCCACCATATTCATCATCATCATCCAGGAGCCTTCTACATACACACCTCAAACTAAGTGTACTTTTCTATCTATTTTGTTGAATTTAGGCAATTTTCGGTGAGCTGGAACCAATTACCCAAAAACCCATTGAAACAATGGTTTCGGTTAACGAGCAACCTGCTGGAACGGATTGTGCTCGTTAATCGAGGGACCAATGTATTTAATTCAGCGGTTTTTTTTATTTGGACACACAAAAAACACTACACAATTTTAAATTTCGACGGCGGAAACTCGAATTTCGACGGGTTTCAGCGGCCTGCCAACGTTCAGACGTGTACAATCGTGTAAACAGCGGCATTTCTCTTATGTACAAAAGACTCATTATTGTTTATTACTGAATGTCTTTTTGATTGAATTAATGTTTATGTGTGCAAAATGAACAATACAATTCATTAATAATACGTGGAATATTAAAACACACGAGGAGACGAGACGACATTGTTTTCGTTAATGTTCACAAATCCAGTGACTGACTGGTTCTACAAATAAAACTGAAGAAAATAAGACCCTGGATGTAGCTGTAGTAAAATTAATGTAAAAAAATTAACAAGGTTGTTTTAAGTAATGTGAAAACAAATCGTCATTAGTCTACATAAGATTATGAAAGGAACACTTATTTACTGTTCATAAACAGTATGTTTTAACTAATGTTTCTGTATTTAAAACAAATTCTACCCACCAGTGGTGGTAAAGTTGAAAACATAAGGACAGCCAATGTTGTTGTGTGTGTTTTTACTTGGATGACAAAGTTGCCAAGTCATCAGGTTCAACTCTAGCTGAAGCTATAGATCATGAAAACTTTTTCTGTGTTGTTTTTAGTTTTTATTTAACATTATCTGTGTTATTTTCGTTGGTTTACTAGGATGTTGCTTTATTACAGGCAGTAATTCGCCAAAAAAGTTGGGTAAATAAGGCAAAAGTTAGTTAATAATCGAAAGAACGAGACTCAAATTAATTTTCTTCACGGGCAAACTAAAATCGTTCCGGACCACAGAATGCCGGACTAGAGAGGTACAACCCATATAATACTTCTGATAAACTTCCTGTGTGTTCATGTTTGAAATAATTATTGTGTGAATCTTTATATAATTTAGTTAAATATCTTTCGCGTGAGAAACGGTCATTATTAATAAACTCATTTAGAAATACATCATTACTTCAGGACAAAATCGTACAGGTTTGCAACAGCCAATTAGCTGTGAGTATTGAGGAGGGGGGCGGGACATCTTTTCTCAGCTGGTATAAAACACACAACTGTACTATAATAATTATAATGAACAATACATTAATGTCTCTGTTAGCCAGAGTCCCTCAAACACTCAACTCTCCAACAGCCACAATTAAAATTTTCTCGCAAAATTGCTCACGATGCCGGAATTTTACGGAAAATTCCGGCTTTGGGAATGATTTTCCGAGGGCCACATTTTCCGGAAAATTCTGAGAAAATTTTCCCGGTACCCGGAAAATTCCGGGGATGGGGGAGTTTTTCCGGGTTTGAGAGAATCGTCTGGTTACCCGGAAATCTGTCATTCCCGGAAGTGTTGTGGACCAATTGTTGTGGTTAAGGAGATTTTACTGTACTGTATATAATAATTTAAGAACACTGTACAGTAAGATCTCATATTTTGAGATATTTCATTTCACATTTTTTAATTTCGCGAGCACTACCTAACGTAACCAAGTCTTATATTTGGCGTGAAATATTGGGAGATCCAGCTGGCCAAACGCTGGCCACCGTCTCGAATGACGTCACAACCATCACACGGGTTATCCCCGCGCCACCGCCCGGGCTGTTATTGTGTGCTGCCACCTGTTGAGTAAAGATAATGGCCTCTACCTTACCTAGGGGTCCTACAGACTCACCTAAGAGGCCAAATAAGTAAAAGGAGAAGCGGGACTATCATAAGGGAGTTAAGTACTCGATGCAGGATAAGCAGCGTGTGATTAAGTTACTCGAGGAAGAACTAAACACTAGTGAGATAAGAAAGATTAATGGTGTTCGGGAAAGCACAATAAAGGCAAAGAAAGACGAGACTAAGAAGTTGTTCGGTGTAAACGTTGGTGCGTCAAATAGAGTCGTGTTTGAGTCCACTGAGTAAACCAGGCTGATGGCTGTGACACAACATTTTTTGAGGGAGTGTCTTGTTGGCTGTGTGACACAAGTGTTGATGGATCACTCAACCAACACCTGATCTTTTATGATGCTGCAGCAATATAGAAAAACATAAATAATCACCCTCAATTTGGTGATTCTGTTGGCCGGCCGGCCGGCAAACTTTAAGAGACGTCGTGGTGTGAAATGTGAACGGTACCGCGGAGAAGTTTCCCCTGCGGACGAGGTGACCGCGGGTTAATTCCCAGAGACGGCAGACCAACGTGTAGAAGAAGGTAGATACTCGTTGGATAAAATTTATAATTGTGATGAAACCGTTCTACAGTGACCCCTCGGTTAACGAACTCAATCCGTTCCAGAAGGTCGTTCGTTAACCGAAAAGTTCGTTAACCGAAACCATTGTTTCAATGGGTTTTTGGGTAATTGGTTCCAGCTCACCGAAAATTTCCTAAATTCAACAAAAATGGTAGAAAAGTTCACTTACTTTGAGGTGTGTATGTAGAAGGCTCCTGGATGATGATGATGATGATGGGAATTACAATGGGGGTGGAGGAGAAGGAAGAAGAGAAGGCATTGGGGTGGAAGAGAAGTCACCCCATGGCACCATTTCACCCATAAAATTTTAGTTCTCTTGGTGTATTTCAAGATTATTTTCTTTAAATCAACACTGTACTGCATTATATATTGTCAATATGTAAAATATATTTCAAAATGACCAATAATTTGCTTGGAAACACAGAAAAAAGCATTTAGTTGAAGAGAGTCTCAAGCAAGATGTTACCTCCAGTGAAAACAGAGAGACTAACGCCTGTTTGCTGTGTTAAGAGGCTGGATGCTGCGCTTTAAACTAGTCACTTTACCTTCAATTATGTTCAATAATTGTTAAAATGACTAAAAAATTGAATAGTAAACTTTTAAAATTATTGAATAGTATAAACTTCTTGATATTTACTAAAATAGTTAGGAATTTAAGCCCTAGAACCGATTAATGTATTGGCGGACTGATACTAAAGCTGGTTGCCCGGCCAGTGCAAGCGAAAACATGTTGAGGTCGGTTCATAAGAAATTCGTTAACCGAATTTTTGTTCGTTAACCGAATTGAAGATCCTTATGGAAGGCAGTTCGTTAACCGAAATTTCGTTAACCGAGGCGTTCGTTAAACGAGGGGTCACTGTACTGGAAACAATCTCCCAGTGTTACTATCATATCAGAGGATGACAAACGGGCACGTGGGGTAAAGATGACCGACTCACTGCTTTACTAACACAGATGCATCAGGTCAGCATACGATGAAGCCCTCGGTCATCTGCCGATCAAAGAAGCCTCGTGCCTACCGTAATTTTGACTTCAATAACTTGAATATATTGGAAACAAAATCACAAGGACTACACGATGCGAAATATTTCCCACGAGTTGTTTGACGAGTGTCTTGTGCCCAACTCACGACATAACTGACGGAACTTGAATTTGGATTTAAAAGTTCTTCTATTTATGGACAATGCTCCTGGACATGCCCGGTATCTGATTGGCAGACACTTGATCAAGAAATAATTACCAATGTGAAGTTGCTTTACTATAAGGCAGTTCACGACAGAATGAGGAAAGCCAGAGACTCTCAAGATGAAGTGAACGAAATCAACAATGCTAATGATAGCGACGTGGAAGACGACCCCGCTTCAGTCTCCGGCAACTGCCCCACCTTGCCGCAAGACCCTGCTAGCAACTCCCGTACTGACATCGCTCAACAGAATGTGCTCTCTGTCAAGCAATTACGGAAGCAATTTCATATCCTACGTGCCGTGAACCACATGGTAGTCGCACGGAACAAAATCACATTGGCAACCACTGAACATGCTTGGAGACCTCTCTTACCACACCCGAGTAACGTATGGTCGGCCGTGCGGCGTCGGGCGGATTTATTAGAAGCTGTGGTAGAAAGTGCGAGGAGCGTCCCTGCACCCTGTTTCCGTGAGGCGGATGCAGAACGGATCGACGAGTCGCTTAAGGAGAACGATGAAGAAATGAAGGACGACGCGGCCGACGAGGCGGGTGAAGACGACGCCTGAGAGGAACCCAAACACAAGATCACAACCGGCAAGTTGTCTCCGACACTCGGCACTCGTTCGAACCTCCGAGAACCGGCGAAAGACAAACCGACGCCGGCGGTCGCCAATCGCACGGCACCTCACGCGACGCAGACACGTTAGCGGTGCACTCCAGAACATAGTTGTCGGAGAAGAGGCAGAGGAGGAAACACAGGATATTACCACCGAGGACTTGATAGGATGTGAACCAGGAGAGGCAGGGCCACAACTAGCCTTCCCATCCCCAGCCACTGATATACACCACCACCCAAGCTCATCAAGTCTGGGCTAACTGTTACTGTATTTTTTAAGTGTTTATGCATTGTTTAATAATGATTTATCTGCAGAATTTGTATCATTTGGAGGTTATAAATGGGTAAATAATAGGTTGATGTACAGTGGCCAGTTTATACTGGGATTTTTTTACATTAGTTTAAGTATTTGTATTTGGCCCAACTTTTCCAGTCTATATTACTCGCAAAATACAAGATCTTACTATACAAAAAATACAAAATACAAGATCTTACTATACAAAAAATACAAAATACAAGAACTTACTGTACAAAAAATACAAAATACAAGATCTCACTGTACAAAAAATACAAAATACAAGATCTTACTATACAAAAAATACAAAATACAAGATCTTACTATACAAAAAATACAAAATACAAGATCTCACTGTACAAAAAATACAAAATACAAGAACTTACTGTACAAAAAATACAAAATACAAGAACTTACTGTACAAAAAATAAAACGTATCCAATTTCTCAAAAAAGAGTTAAAATGAACCCAATTTCTGGCAATTTATACAATTTGTATCATTTTGGTCAGTGGCATAAAAATTTACACCTACTCATTTCTGCCTAACCTGGAGTAATAAGACAATGCAGAATGAAGCATAACTAAGATTACTAGAGTTAAGAACTTTGTGTTATGTCACTATGTTTAATAAATAGTAATTTAGATAAAATTGTGTGAGGCTAACTCATTAAGTATCAGATGGATCACCATGTAATATTATGAACATCTCCTCTGTAGGTTTTGACCACATCAATAAATATTGAATGAGTCAAAAGGCGAGTTTCAATCATTCTCTTCGACTTGCCCATCACCTGAACGACCTTAACCAAGGCGTTTACAGTTATGTAATACAGTATACAAATATCAAATAGTGTATTGTGCATAATGAATATATTTCTGAATATCTTTAAGAGTTGTGAGGGATAAAAGCTTCACCAATTCTACTCTCACTGCACAGTAAGTCAGTGAAGAGTTGTTGATTGAAGGAAATTGTGAATAGTTAAATTTTAATGAAGAATGGTTAGGTTAGGTTAGGTTAGGTGAGGTTTGTTTGGTTAGGTTGGCAAGGTCTTCTAACAATGCTTCTGCCACTTGCTTTTGTTATCAAATATGGTTAGGTTAGGTTAGGCTACGTCACGTTTAATTTAGAAATAACCAAGTTTTAACACATTTTACATAACTGGGACAGTGTTCACTACAAAACAGTGAAATTGAAATGTTTTTAAATTTGTTTAATATTGAGCTGGTGTTAAGTGTTGCAGTAGTGGGTGTTGCTTCTGGTAACATGTGTTGGTGGTGACTCAGTGACTCTCAGCTGGTGTTAAGTGTTGCAGTAGTAGGTGTTGCTTCTGATAACATGTGTTGGTGGTGACTCAGTGACTCTCAGCGGGTGTTAAGTGTTGCAGTAGTGGGTGTTGCTTCTGGTAACATGAGTTAGTGGTGACTCAGTGACTCTCAGCTGGTGTTAACCCTTTAGGTGCGTAATTAAATTTCGCGCCGGTTCCTGAAAAGTGTCAATTATCCTGCCAAAAATGAATTTCATATACCAGGTAGTTCTGCTATAACGCGATAATTGTGTTCTTGTAAAATATCGTGTTATAGAAAATCGCGTAATAGAAATAACAGGGCTTATGGAGAAAATAGGGTTAGGTGCAGATTACTCGAAATCGAAAAAATTTAGTAGTTAGCCTAACACAAAGGATAGCACAGTCTAAATAAATGTTACATTCATATCTAATAATGAAATCATACAGTAAATGTAATACTTTACCTTGACAAAATATGAATGTAACTTGATGGGGGAGAAGGGTGATTTTGAGGTTGATAACATCGAGCTTCTCTTCAAGTGTTATATCCTTTCTTTTACGATCATCACCGGGAATTCTATCACCAGAACGCTTCTTGGAGATATTCTTCTTTACCATATTCACAGTTAATACCACAAAATTGGAGAAATAGTAAGCAAAAATCGCGTTATAGCAAACAAGCGTTCGCGTTATACAAATATTGTTCCTAATTCATAAATCGCGTTAGAGCAAATTCGCGTTATCAAAACACGCGTTATAGCAGAACTCACTGTAATCACATTTTCTATATGTTTTTCCTAGAGAACTTTTAGTATATTTTCCAAATCTGGAACAAAAATTCACATATGTGTCCAAATTTTAGAGAAAAAATGACATTTATACCCAAAAATGCAGGAAATTGGTATAAATCAATGTCTGGTATATGGCAAATAAATTTAATCAATTTGGTTACTAAACAGCAAATTTAGATATGTATTACATATTCAGATAATATCAAACAAAATAGTACAAAAATAAGCTATATTGCATTCAGGAAATACTCCTATACCTCAATACATAATATGTCCGCATGTCATCTCATTTGGGGAAGTTTTTTCAAGGCCGTGGGATATCCCCGCTTGTCGCATTTAATTAATATAATATTTTGGGCGGGTTTACCCGCATGCCGCATCCAAAGGGTTAAGTGTTGCAGTGGTGGGTGTTGTTGCTGGTAACATGTGTTGGTGGTGACTCGGTGACTCTCAGCTGGTGTTAAGTGTTGCAGTAGTGGGTGTTGCTTCTGGTAACATGTGTTGGTG
>NW_024713129.1:7859619-7912150 GCF_018991925.1 Homarus americanus
ATGTGACCAATCAGCAGTTATAGGGGAGAGTATCCACTACAATAGTATAGATGTAAAATTAGAAATGATTAGGCATAAGGAAGAGTGGGAGTAGTCAATCCACTTCGTCCTGTTTCTTTTACATCCGCCTACTAATCCTCCTCTCCCAACACTCACCTCCATCAATCCATTCAAGCTAAACCTTTGTAGCTAAGTAAATAAAAATATTTTACTATGTTAACATATTTATTTTTAAAACATTATAATAAGTAGTTTGTCTCAGTGAACCTCTGGAGTGAATGTGCACCAGCTGGCACAACCTACGTTGCCTCAACACACCAACCCAATGAACTTTAAGGATGTTAAATAACTTATAAAGTTGAATAATTTATCAAAATAATGTGTTATCAAATGTTTAACAAATGTTTTAAGGTAAATAATTGTTAAAAGATATCTTTGAGTGTCGTGTACAATGTCATGGTCCCAATTTTACCTATTTCCATTATTTCTTATGGGATTAATTCCCCGCTTTAAGTGGATTCGTTATCAGAGGCGTTTTTCCGGTCCCAATTAACCGCGGATAACGAGGACCCATGTACACGAGTCAGTTAGCACAGGCTTGGTCAGAGTGTGGGATTTCATGATCAGTCCTTCATTTTTTCTTAACTCATTCATTTCTTGTGTTTGCACAATTCTGTAATATATCTGTTTAATTTCCCTCTCACATTTTCATTCTATATCTTCTCAGTATGTCATATTTCCTCATTACTGGTACCCATTTTTACATACCACTACAAGCCTGTATTAGTGTGGCAGTCGAGTGGGTATAGCATTCACCTCCTGTTCCGTGGGTTGGTGGTTCATTCCAAGGACTAAAAACAGGAAGGACACGCCATTGTAACATCATAAACTTTAGCTCCACCCCGTTCAATGAAGTCACGCTAGCGACACACATCATCTGGTGACTAGATGGTGATAACCTTGCCTTGGTTGACCTTTGATTGTTTCATTTTGAGAAAAATCATAAGGCTAAGGCTTTTCTGTTGCCAGGTATAACCAAATGAATGCCTTATGTTCTCATAGTTCTCCAAAAAAATAAGTGATATAGCAAAACAAAAAAATAGTAAAGTATTACAAGGAGACATGTGGGGGGGGGGGGGGCAATTTGCTGATGACATGGACGAAGCAAGTAAATTTTTTAGCCTATTAGCAATGCAAAGATTTTCCTTTTGCCAGACATGGCAAGGTGAATGTCTTACAATACTCTGGACAACTGGATATTGCCTTACAATGTATACTTAAGAAAATCAAACAGAATTAAGGAGATACAAAAAAAATATGAACTCTCTTTAAACAAGTTCTCGGGTAGCCTAATGTGGTGTTTATTTTATCAGACCACTTGTAGGCACACAAGGAGGTCACCAGATGATGCGTATTTACAACAGTGATGTCACCGAGCTGTGCATTGTGGGTAAAACGAGTGCTTGGTAAACTATCCTTACTCATATTTTATCATTGGTTCAATCCCCTGGGCACTTCCACTTCACCCAGCTGTAAATAGGGACCTAAATTTACAATTTTGAAGAAGTAAATGCTGTTGAAAGCAGTACTGGCCATGGTGCCTCCTTGTGTACTGAAGGCTTAACACTCTTGGGCAGTGGTTCTTAACCTATTTTGAGCCACAGACCCCTTTGAGAATCTGGTGAAAGCTATGGACCCCCTCCCTAGAAAAATGCACATTAGTACATAAACACAACTTTGCATGCAATGAATATACTTTATTTTATTGAAAATTCATTGCCTCATACAGTGTATGACATACACAAAGTATGAATAGAATAAACATTCTAGAAGTCAAAACCTGACAACGATGACGATTGTATGCTACCTGACCGTGTACAGTAGCATCCCATGCCACCCTACAGATTTATTGGTTTTCTTCAGTAACCAAAAATACATACTACATAACATCTGGTATATATTGACAAAAATAGAACCACTTAATATAAAAATATACTGAATATAAATGTTAATTTTTTATCTGACCTTCACGGACCCCCTGAAGCCCATCCATGTGTAAGGGTGTGTGTTTTCCAACACCTACACCACCCTTACCTTACTTACTTCTCTTGTCTTAGTTCTTACTCTTACTCAGGTCTATCACATATTCTTTTACTTACTTCACTGGTTATTGCATAACCTTAATTCTTTGTGGTAGCATGGTCATTCTTTTGGTAGCATGGTCGAGGGTCTAGGCACATGGGTATGGTAATTCTGGTATCAAGTCACTTGGATGGAAATAAAGGTAAAATACTGTGGGAGAAATGAATACACCTAAAATACTCTATGAACAAGTTTATTAATATGAAATCAAAGGGAAAAAAGATATTATTAACATATGATTACTAGGCTCAACTCCTGGGCTTATTGCAGACTCAGTACTTTCTTCTTTACTTATTTTCTTATTTACTTATTTACTTATTTACTTATTTTCTTATTTCTTTACTCAACAGTAATTACTCAGATCTTACACTCGTACTGCACCCAACCTTACTGGTGTTACATTACATGGCATAGCAGGACCAGTTCTTTGGCCCTCCTCACAATACATAGTACATGACACTCCTTGTAGATTACTTTACTTCTCACACCTACTGGTGGTACGTGGCATTACAGTACAGTTACAAGACTTTACTCCTAGTCCCAAGTGGACAACTTTGCTTCTCACCCATTACAAGGTACTTTACTCAACATACCATACACGTTAATAATGAAACTAACAGACACAGGGGTCCACTACCCAACATGGGATAATTATTTCCAACTAATTATCCTTAACATACATATTAGAACACTCTCTGTGGACATATACTTCCAGGGTGCGTCCCAGGGTAGAACACTGAGATTCACGACTGTTGTTGTGATCGGTGGTAGCCAGACACATGGCGAGTCTGGGGTCTGGCACCACGAGGCAGTGGAGCATATTAATCAGGCCGCATCGGTGCCATCGTTTCATGTATTGTTCCCTGCTGAGTAGCTACTACATCCGGGGCAGTTGTCGAGTGATCCAAGAGTCACAATTGGATCTGGAGGCAAACGGGAGAGCATGGCATCAGGGGAGGGAAGCATGACAACACAAACAAAACAAATCTCTTGTCTGGGAACGACAGACATATTTACGTTATAGTACTTCTTACACTGGGTGAATGACAATTCAACTGTTAAAGCATGAACACTGATGAAGACTGATCTTCACTACAATTAAGTGAATCAAACTGAATGGCTACACCTAAACATACCTGGAGGCAAACGGGAGAGCATGGCATCAGGGGAGGGACGCTCGCCCTGCCTCATCCCGCGGTATATATATCCCTGAGTTGCCAGTGATCACTACTCACGCAATGACAGTAATTACAAACAACTCTAACTGTTACTCATTCAAAGATGACCCTCAGTTGACAAAGGTCTGGCGAATTACTAGAGTTGATTTACACAGACTAATTCAAGATTGAGCTTCCCAGGAGAAAGTGGAATAACAACTGATCGACAACTGTCTTCACAATGGCGAGGGAACACAAGTGTAGCGTCTATGGGGAAAAACACGTCTTCTGAGGGGTCGCTAACCCACTCATGTTTTGCGGTCGTGGAGTTTAATAAGAATCATTAGTTAAATAGATTAGCAGTCAACGTGACCATGACACATGGACCCCCTTGGGGGTCCATGGATCCCAGGTTAAGAACCCCTGCTCTAGGGGTTTTCATATGCAGAATTGCATATGAAATCAAAAATTAAAATAAAATAATTTTAAGTTTGTGTATGAATGCTGGACATGCAAGACATTTGGCTACGTCAGCACAACTTGGCACCTATGTAGATTGCACTCCATGGTCACCACATCAGTCTCCCTTTTATTTTTAAAGGACCCAGGATATAGCATTGACCCACATTTCCCACACATTTTTTGCAGCTTGTGCTGATGTCTCATGCATCACAATGATTTTATTTATTCATAACAGTGTTGTGAGGGTGGAGAGGTGGAAAAGCATAAAAAAGTGCATGGAGATTGCACCACATGGTGATAGTGTGGTGCTTCCTGATGCCTCTCTCCCAATGTTCCTGGCCCTTCTAGCAAAAGTGATAGTTTGTATGGCCCTCCAACAAGCAGTCATAGTGCTATGATCAATATATACAATTATATTTTGCACCCAGAGGGAAAAATTAATAATATGTACTCGGTTTGAATGCGCTCATCAGGAAGCAAAAGTTTCAACACTATTGCCTAGTGAAATGCTAATTTTTTCACAACTTCTCTATAATTTTTTTTCCTAAATATGTACACTTTGTAAAGTAATAAGGTTCATATTGCAATCACATGAAATAACGAAGATATAAAGTGATGTATTGACATTTTCATTAAGCATAAACAAAACTTTTGTGTTCTATTTGTGCTTGAGTATAGAAATAATTATTTTATCCTGATTACTCATATAAAACTCTGTTTGTAGTTATTTTATTTCCAATGCTAATGGAACAAATCCCACCCTTTTATCTCAAATACTGTAGCAAGTTTGCTTTGACTAATTATGTACAATTATCTCTCCTGTGGTGCAGTCAAGTGCGGTAAGGTGAGTAACAGGCCAAACGCCGAGCATCTCATGGGAGAGCGCCTACCCAAACCCCAGAGTGTTAATATACAGTGTGCTGTATCCACATTGTCCCGAACAGGCAGTCGTGCCTTTTGGGACCCACTTTCACTTATTATATGCCTATCCCTTATTTATGTTTGAGACTATCCAAACATGAAATTTGTAATATACAGTACTGTAGTTTTTTTTTTTATACTGAAGATGCATTGTAATATCTGTAGATTTACGTACTCCAGATGTTTATTGTTTATCCGGATTTAGTTACTACATCTGTGGACCATTAGAGTATAAGTAATTCACATTTTTAGTTATTCAATGTGTTAAATAAGATACTTTACTACATATGTATAGTTAACAAGTTGTATTTTTCTTAGCAAAGATTCCTGAGAAACAATGATAACTATTATCTTTTCCCAGAAAGTGCCTTCCACATTCCAGAAGAGGAAGCACCAATTCCTAAGATTCCAGTGCAACCCATTGGTTATGAAGATGCATGGCAGATATTAAGGTACAAAACCAGCAATTCAATTGATAGGTTAACATGACTGAAGGAATATGAGAATTTTTTCCAATTAACCTTTTGTAGACAAGGAACTAGATTGGTAGACAGGTTGATGGTTGTGTAATAGTGTACCATTTTGTGGCTGCGGAGGATTGAGGGTGTCATTTATAAGGTTATCATTTTACAAAATGTCGACTGTAGCCATCAGACTAGCAGTATTGTAATACCCCAGTTAGCACTACTGATGTATCTTGGACCTCAATATGTGTGGGGAAATCAGCCACCAAAAACAGGGTCTCCTTTATTGTAGAGGAACAGCAATCTCCACAGGTGGTTTAGGCACCATTCTGACTAAGCGTAAATACAACATCGAATTCTGGGTACAAATGAGTGGCGCCTTGCGCACCATACAAAACATAAATTATTACATCCTTTCTCCCCTAACAAAAAGAGTTTTATTGCTTATATTGCTTATAAACTCAAAATGAAATGTTAACTGTAAATCCAGTCGAGTGGGCTTGTGAACAACTCGACCCAACCTGGTAATTGCACTGCTGGGATCTTTTGATGCAGTACTTACCGGACTCTTACAATCTACAATTAACTTGTCATCAGGAAGTGAGGCTTTTTCCTCATGCTTTTCTTTGTTAGGTGTATTATTCATATTCTTAACGTTCACATCCTTGAGAGGTTCACAAGAAGACTCTTTACTCAGATCAAAACTAATAAAATTATCACCGATCTTCACATTTTGGAAAAGGTTTTCATAAACTTCATTTGGCAACTCCAAAACAGATTCCTGATCACTCAGAACATCATCAATCCTCCTAACTCTGATCTGGTCAACATGTCTTCTCACAATTTTTCATTACTTAGCTTAACATGATATAACACAGGACCTGTCACTTCTATGACAACTCCTGGTAACCATCTCTTCTTCCTGCCACTATAGTTTTCAACAAACGCCTCATCTTAAACCTCAAATTCATACAATTAAACACATTTTTCAGGATACCTTTTTTGTGCTTTTGTTTCTCTTTCGCCCTAAATCTGAAATTTGGGCTAATCAATGACAAATGGGACTGTAACTTCCTACCCATTAACAGTTCAGCTGACGTAGCACCAGTAACAGACTGAGGTGAATATCTATACCTAAACAGGAACCTGGACACTTTTGTTCTGATATCCCTTTTCTTCATTTTTTTAAACTATTCTAAAATGTTTGGATGGCCCTTTCGGCCAACAGATTGGAGCTTGGGTGAAAAAGGTGCACATGTTTTATGTTTAATTCCATTACATGACATGAATTTCTGAAATTCACTGATTGTGAACTGAGGTCCATTATCACTCACTAACATACTTGGTATACCATGTGTAGCCTTGCTATTGTTGCTATTGAAGTTATACTATTCATCGCCTTTACATCCATCCATTTGGAATAAGCATCAATCACTACTAAAAACATACTGCCTAAGAAAGGTCCAGCAAAATCAACATACACCCTCTCCCAGGGCTTCTCTGGCTAGGGCCATGGGTGAAGGGGGCTTTACAGGGTTTCCCTCTATTTACTTGACAGGTTTCACAGAACTCGACTACTTTTCAATATCACTATTCATATTTGGCTACCACACATAATATCTGGTTATACCTGGGTGTTCCTCATGCAACTCATGCAAAACACTTCTCTGACCAGCTGGACGAATAATGACCCTATTCCCCATAAAATACAACCATCCTCTGCACTCAATTCATTTATACGTACAAAAAATGGCCTAAACGCCTCAGACTCCGCAGCATTTGACCAACCACATTTGACAAATGATAACACTCTGGAATAAATTGAATCGCTAGCAATCCACTTCCTAATGTGGCTTGCTTTAACAGGTGAGCCTTCAACACGTTCCAACAATAAAACCAAATCAGTAGGAAGTGGAAAAGAGCTGGGTTTATATGGCAGTGGTAACCTACTTAAGGCACCAGCTTTACCATTATCCACACCACATCAAAACTCCAAGTGGTAGTCATAAGCTGCCAGAGCAATGGCTCAACGCTGGATTCTGGCACTTGCCATATTGGGCAAGGCCTTATGTTCATGTAATAAGGTTACAATAGGTGTGTGATCTGTGACTAGTGTAAAATGTCTTCCATAAATACAGTTATGAAAATATTCATCATCAAAAATTATGGCAAGACTCTCTCTGTCAATTTGGGCATAATTCTTCTCAGCATCCATAAAAGTCCTGGAGGCAAAAGCTATTGCTAATTCAGTGCCATCATCATTTCTGTGTGCCAACACAGCACCCACACCATATGGTGAAGTAACTCAAAACAAAACAATTGGTGTATGAGGGTCATAATGTACTAACACATCACTAGATATCGGTAACTCGTTTGCTTTCTGGAAAGCCTTTACTTGTGGGTGCACCCACTGCCAAGTTTTGCCTTTACGCAACAGCTTAGACAAAGGTGCAAGAATGATAGACAGGTTTTTAAGAAATTTACCATAAAAATTAATGCCTCCCAGAAATGACTTGAGGGTATGTACATCTGTTGGCTCGGGTGCATCCATAATAGCTTTTACCTTGCTGTCTATAACATGTATACCTGCAGAATCAATTCTATGACCGAGATAGGTCACACTGGATCGGAAAAATTTACACTTCTTGATCTTTACTTTAGGCCTTTATCATTTTATTTGTACAAGACCCTCTCCCAATTTTCCTTATGATCTTTCACAGTAACACCTGTAATTAATGTCACCCATATTGACAATAACATGTGGAATACTCCTTAAAAGATTACACGCACACACATTTATATATATATATATATATATATATATATATATATATATATATATATATATATATATATATATATATATATAATTACCCTGCTTTACGCGGTTTCACTTTACGCGATTCTCATATACGCTGTGCCTCGCCAGAACCGAACTTTCACTTTCCACGGTTCATCTACCCATATACGCGTGAAGTATAATTTTTTTTTTATTTAGCTCATAAAATTCATACAAATTACCCGGCCAGAATATAATTTACATTGCTGGAATTCTTACAATTTGATGATCATTTTGAATATAAACATCATAGATTTTGCATTAGACATACAAATTTTAGATGCAATGTTTACTCTGAGTAAATATGTTATCTTTTGTGCAAAATATATGACATTTATATTCAAAATGTTCCTGGTCTTACAAGGAATCCAGCAATGTCAATTATATTATCCTAACTTTAGTCTGAGGTATTATTTGTTACTAAAAGTTAAAATTAGTTTTTCACCCAACATTTCTCTGGTAGGGAGGGAAGGTGGGGGGTGGGGGGGAGGGTTGGGACCGACCGACCATCTGGCACGGTTGGAAGAGGGGGGGAGGCAAGTTGGGGTACTTTGATTGACAGAGAGTGTCGTGAAGAATATTTTTTTTTTTATTAACTGAAGATATTTGTTTTAGCTCATAAAATTCATACTAATTACTGGACCAGAATATAATTTACATTGCTGGAATTCTTACAATATGATGATCATTTTGAATATAAACATCATGGATTTTGCATTAGACATACAAATTTTAGATCTAATGTAATAATTTGGTTTACACAAAGCAAGTATTTTATCTTTTGTGCAAAATACAGTCAACCCTCACTTTACGCGGTCCCACATTCCGCGTTTCTACGTTTACGCGGTGCCCTGCCAGAACCCAGGATGCTCACATTCCGCGGTGGGTGTACCCCTTTACGTTGGTGAAGTATAATTTTTTTATTTAGCTCATAAAATTCATACAAATTATCCGGCCAGAATATAATTTACATTGCTGGAATTCTTACAATTTGATGATCATTTTGAATATAAACATCATAGATTTTGCATTAGACATACAAATTTTAGATATAATGTTTACTCTGAGTAAATATGTTATCTTTTGTGCAAAATATATGACATTTATATTCAAAATATTCCTGGTCTTACAAGGAATCCAGCAATGTCAATTATATTATCCTAACCTTAGTCTGATTTATTATTTATAACTAAAAAAGTTAACAGTCTGGTACTCCCACACATTTATCTGGTAGGGAGGGTTGGTGGGGTGGGGGGGAGGGAGGGACCGGCGACCGACTACCTGGCATGTGTGAAGAATATTTTTTTTTTATTAACTGAAGATATTTGTTTTAGCTCATAAAATTCATACAAATTATCCGGCCAGAATATAATTTACATTGCTGAAATTCTTACAATTTGATGATCATTTTGAATATAAACATCATAGATTTTGCATTAGACATACAAATTTTAGATGTAATGTTTACTCTGAGTAAATATGTTATCTTTTGTGAATAAAATATCACATTTATATTCAAAGTATTCCTGGTTTTACAAGGAATCCAGCAATGTCAATTATATTATCCTAACTTTAGTTTGAGGTATTATTTATTACTATATCTGGTTTTCCCCCCAAAATTTCTCAGAGGGAAGAGCCAGCGAGTGTAGTGTGAGAAGAGGGGGAGTGGAGTCCATTATTTGAATGGACATTAACTTGGCGACTGTATTTCTCTTAAGTATTAATTGTATGCATGTACCATCATAAAATTAAGATGTTATTTTTACTAGAACATAGGTATTGTGTAGGAAAAAGTGGAGTTTGGGGGTCAGCTGGTCTCTATTTCATTTAATCCCATATGTTATGTTATTCACTTTATGTTTTTCTCACTTTCCGCGGTACCCTATGGGTTACATTAACTGCGTAAAGTGAGGGTTGACTGTATGTATATATATATATATATATATATATATATATATATATATATATATATATATATATATATATATATATATATATATATATATATATATATATATATATATATATATATATATATATATATCAGAACTGAAATCATGATATATACCGTATATACTCGTGTATAGTTCGAGTTTTTAAGACCAAATTTTTAGGCAAAAAATTGGGGGTCGTCCTATACATGCATAATAGTTTTGTTAGGTTGAACCCGTGCATGATGGGAAGGGCGAGGAGCAACTTTTAGCTTCAGACATGAAAAATATTTACCATTTACTGCCAGTAAACAATGGAAACGTAAAATATGTACCAATTAGTAATGAAAAGTTGTGCAGTTCCTTCAGCAAATGAAGCTCACCAACTTACAATAGGCTAAATTACCTTACAACGTGCTTTCAGTAGTCTATGTTGAAGTTCTTAGCACAGGCTAACTTATCATATCATATACGGTATCACAGTTCTCATTGATCTACAAAAAATACCGGTAATAAAAACCTTTTCGATATTTCACACTTAATATAATACCCGGTAATCTACTTCAACCTCCTATTGTTTACAACGACGCATGACGCACCACCAGCTGTTGAGTATCAGCTAGACGGTACACGTGTTTTTCGAATCGTTTTCAGTTAAAAAACTGTTACATCACATGTATATTTTACCTTAACTGTGCCTGAATGAATATATTCTCGGAAATAAATAGTAGTTTTGCTGAAACGTGATGTATTTTAATGTAAAATAGGATAAAATACATGACGAAAACAAAAGATTTTACCTAACCTTCCGATGTTCAAGAGAAGTTACTCGTTTTTTTAATAGTTTTTGGTTAAAATATTGTTATATTACAATGGTATTCTATTCATACTGTGCTTGATATAATGCATTCACGGAAATATAATATTTTTGCTGAAATGACGTATGTATTACAGTGGAAAGTGGGATAAAATCGTGACGAAAACAATGACTTTCGCTTTCTTTCGCTCAAAAGATGTTACCGTAATCGCTTTTCGAATGGTTTAGTTAAAAAACTGTTGTATTACAATAATATTCCCTCCTAATTGACTTGAATATATACTTGAATGGAAATCTACAATATTTTTGTTGAAACAACCTGCGTTTCAGTGTATAGTGTCGTAATAATAAATGGTAAACAATTTGCCTTCGGCACTGTGTTTCAGGCACGGTGAGCCTCAGTTTATAGGACGTAGAGCGTTTTTACTGAAGGTTTTGTTGTTCCATTACCCTCAAAAACGTGGGTCGAACTATAAACGAGGAATATCATAAATTAACGATTTCTTGGTCAAAAAATCAGGGTCGACCTATAAACGAGGGGGGTTATAGACGAGTATATATATATATATATATATATATATATATATATATATATATATATATATATATATATATATATATATATATATATATATATATATATATATATATATATATACACACACACACACACACACACAGTAAAACCCCGCTTTACGCGGTTTCACTTTACTCGTTTCCACGTTTACGTAGTACCCTGCCGAACACTGAATGCTCACTTTATGCTGTGCGTGTACCCTTTTACGCGGAGAGCGGCTGGCGGTCCTTTCGCGCTGCGTCATTTTTGGATTCAAACCTCCCGTCATCTCTCCCGCCTTCTCCTGCCATCCTGCCATGTTGGGTAAGCGGCGCTAGTAGGTTGGGCAGTGTATGTCTTTGTTGCGTTATCGGTGACGTCATATGACGTATCGGACTGTGATTGGGCCAAGCATCCTTACGTCCCTCCCCGCTAGCTGTGATTGGTTTAATGTACTATGACGTGCCCTGCCGCGGGAGCATGCAAGCCCCTTGACCTACCCGCGTCAGTTACACCCCTCCCGGCTAAACAGTGTATTTCGGTATCCATTGTTCCATAAGAATGGCTTCCACCGGACCATCACCACCCCCACAAAGAAACCTTGCATTACCTGGACCCTGCTGCCCTAAGCCAAAGAAGATACGACGTTCCCAAAGCTACGAAATTAAATACAAGATCATCCAAGAGTTGGAGAAAGGAACAAGACAGGTTGATCTCGCGCGCCAGTATGGTGTTAACGAGTCTACGATCCGGACAATTAAGAAGGGTGCAGCCAAGATAAAGGAGCACATGAACATCACAAAGTCTACAGGTGTTTCTATGATCAAGTATTGCCACAACCAGGTGCTTCTCAAGACGGAGAAATTACTTGTGAGCTTCTTCATTCGTCAGGCGCGATGGAACATGGCGGTGGACACGCGCTCAGTTAAGGAGTACGCACGTGAACTGTATGCTGCAGTGTCACGTAAGATGGGAATTGCAGAGCCCAAACCCTTCAATGCTTCCTCTGGGTGGTTATAGAGATTTAAGAAGAGGAACAAGATCACCAACATTAACATTGGTGGTGAAGAAGGGAATGCTCACCATGTTGCGGCTAGGGATTTTTCTCCGTTTTTACGTGAGATTATGGAGGAAGGACAGTACACCCACGACCAGGTGTTTAACATGGACGAATCTGGTCTTTTTTGGAAAAAGCTACCTACCAAGACCTTTGTTGTGAAGAATGCCAGCAAGTGTCGGGGCCGGAAGTTGCAGAAGGAGCGCATCACCGTCCTGTTTACCACCAATGCTTACGGTACCTGTAAGCTCAAGTTATCGGTGATCCACACAGCACGCAAACCGCACGCCTACAAGAGCATGGACATGACCAAGCTAAATGTCCACTGGCTGACCGCACGTAAGGCGTGGATGTTCTCTACTCTGTCCCTCTCCTGGTTTGATGACTGTTTCGTTCCCGACGTGAAGAAATTTTGTTAGCAACAGAATGTTCCATTCAAGATTTTGTTGCTGCTTGACAACACACCAGGACACTCGCCCCCTACTGTTAGATCGTCACCCCAACGTAAAAGTGGTCTTCCTTCCTCCCAATACTACGTCTATAATACAGCCCATGGACCAAGAATTGATGTGTAATGTGAAAGCTGCATTCTCTGCAAAGAAATTTAAGCTCCTGAACGAACACACCAACACCAAGGATGAGTTGCATAACCTGGGTGACACGGATAGCAAGAGCGAAGACGATGAGGAACAACAGTTGGCAGAGCAAGAAGTACTTGTGAAACAATTTTGGAGAAAATTCAACGTCACAAAAGCTGTGGACTTCTTGGTGGAGGCATGGGATCAGCTGTCTGTAGCAACGGTTCGTCACGCATGGAGACATGTGTTGCAAGGTATTCCAGGTGGGAGGCAGAGTCAATCTGTGACTGGTGAGGTTCAGACTGTTGCAGTAGCAGTGAACCTTGCCAGAGATGCTGCGCAGAGTGTTACAGCTGCAGGCTTCTCCGAGACCCCAACGACGACATCCTGGAGGTGATAAGGGATCCTGATGTGACTGCCAACGAGATGTTAGATGATGATGACGGCAGTGAAGAGGCAGGTGGTGCGTCATCCCAAGAAGAACGCAAGTTATCGCATAGTAATGTAAGGGGTGCTATCTAGTGTGTTGAGAAACTCAAGCTCCTCCTTTCCGACGAACCTGACGATAACCGCTATGAAGTCTTCACCACCCAGCTGTTGCAGACTATGGAGCCCTACATCAAGGTGCATCACGACAACATCAACACCAGCCGTCAGCAAAACATTACCGAGTTCTTCGCCCGTAACCCACCACAGCCAGCCCAAGCCAGTGATACTGACAGAGACAGTGACAGTGATGGTGACTTTGAGGGGTTTGTCAGGGAGGCACTAATAAGTGTGGATGACAGTGATGAAGACTCACCTGAGGGCCAGTAGCCTGCCCTCTGCCTCAGAACCAGCCTCCATTCCCGTACGCCGACCCATCTCTACTACTAATGTAAGTGTTAACCCTAACCTTGTTTTTTTCTAACCTAACATACAGTATATTATTCTCTTATTGATTGTCCCCTTCTATATTATGTGTGTGCATACCATCATAAAATTAAGATGTTATTTTTACTAAAACGTACGTATTGTGTCGGGAAAAAGGGGAGTTTAGTGGTCGGCCCGGTCTCTATTTCAATTAATCCCATATGTTATGTTGTTCACTTTACGCGGGCCGCCGTGGGTTCAATTGACCGCGTAAAGTGAGGGTTCACTGTTGGTGTGGGGATTAGTGGATGACATCATTATGACCTGACCTCCTGTTTTATAAGGTCACCCTGTATATTTAAGCCTCTCTCTGTCCATGTAATCCAGTTGCCTCTGAAGATGTCTTGAATAAAGACGAAAGCTAAGGTGCTCCGTTGTTTCCCTTTTCCCGTGTGATTTTATCAAGATTTATCTTATCCACGTTTTCATTGTGGATCTACATGAAATATATATATATATATATATATATATATATATATATATATATATATATACACACACACACACACACACACACACACACACACACACACACACACACACACACACACACACACACACTTGTCAACCCTCAGTGAGATAAGACGTGCCGAAGGCGCTCCTGGTTTTAGCAGCCAGGCCGAATCTGTTTGGCCCTGCCCACTCCCCCTGCTATACCCCAACGCCTACCAGCCTTACTACACCAGGATCGATTCAGCAAAACATTCTAGTGATTAGTGAACGATTGATTACGGAGCAGTGTTCCTATAGTGCACTTAAGGAACTTTCTCGGCAAAACATTCTAGCCATCAGTGCAGTAAGTGATTACCATACAGTGCTCGATAGTGCACCCCAAGGAAAAGTCAGACAGTGGGCACTTTATCGGTCAACTTTAAAGTGCCAGTGACAAGGACCACCGCGGTGTTTACATATATCGTGAAAACTGTGTCGGCGACCCCAAGCACCAGGGACAAAGACCACGGTCTTTACGACTGACAAATATTAACAGATGTCTACCAGTGTCAGTGTCCCTCAAAGTGCCGCCAGTGACAAACACTTCCGTCCGCCCACAACAGATTTCAACCGATGGCCACCAATCACTTACTCCCGACGCACTCTGTACCATCTAAAGCGTGGGAACGGTTATCCTGATGGCAGTGTTATCGCGCTACTCAAGTCACTGAAAATATTCCACGCACGGAGCCGTAGACAAGGCCGTCATGCACATAAGCCCATTAGAACCGTAACCTCCACTAGGAAACCGGAGAAACCCACCCCTGACAGACCATACCACCACACTGAAGTTCCACGGATATGGTATGATCTCCCGTCTTTACTGCTATCCAACGTCACTTCCCTAGCTAACAAGTTCGACGAGCTGGCAACTACAGTCAGGTCAACCGCCGCGAGCGTCGTTGCCATATGTGAGGCTTGGCAAATTGTGCCTGAAACGTGTCATATTGAGGGATATCAACTCTTTCATCACCTTCGTTCACAAAGACGCGGAGGGGGCGTTGCCCTCTTCTGTCAAGATGACCTACGCCCGTCACGCCTGGATGTTCAAGTCCCAGCAGATGTGGAAGCATTATGGGTACGTGTCGTGCTGCGGGCCCACCCACGCAACACTGCTTCCATTATAATCTGTGTGGCATACCATCCGCCTCGATCACCCACCAGAGACACTCTTATCAATCATCTCATCACCACCTCAGACCACCTCAGAGTTAGGTACCCATGTGCCAAGTTAGTATTATGTGGGGATTTAAATGAAATTGACACCACTGATATCCAGGACCAGCTATCACTATCACAAGTTGTGACCTTCCCCACACACGGTCAAAACACCCTTGACCTTATCTTAACTGACTTAGCGGACCAGTACCAACCACCTCAACCAATGCCTCCTATCGGGTGTAGCACACACTTATCAGTGCTCTGGTCCCCAGCTGCCACTCCCACTCAAGTACAGAGACCCTACATCAAGACCTACAGGCCGATTACTGACTCTGCAGTGCGCCTCTTTGGGCAGTGGATTGTTCACCATCCCTGGACTGAAGTACTTAGCGTGGATGACGTGGAAACCAAATGGATAAATTATACCAACACCACCATGGAAGCTCACCACCACTTCTTCCCCGAGAAGTCCGTCAGATCTCACCCAGCTGACTTGCCCTGGATCACACCTCGGATCAAAAGACTTATGCAACAGAGAGACAGAGCCTTTCATCTCAATGACCACATCCGCTACAGGTCACTTCGCAACAGAGTCATCCGCGAAATATGCACTGCAAAGAAGTCCCACTACCCAACCAAATTACAACACCTGAAGCAGACCAACATCAGTCAATGGTATGGTAAGCTTAAAGAACTCTGTGGACTAAACACTGCAAAGAAGTCCCACTACCCAACCAAATTACAACACCTGAAGCAGACCAACATCAGTCAATGGTATGGTAAGCTTAAAGAACTCTGTGGACTAAACAATATGACACACCCCCTCCCCTTCCTTAGCCATCTCACTAATGTTGACGCAGCTGAGCAAACAAATAACCATTTCGCTACTATATGCCAGACGCTCCCACGGCCCGACACAACCACTCTCCCTGCTTACCTACCAGCCCCCCTTCCCACTGACTTAGTAGAAGAATTTGACGTAGCAAAACGCCTGGACAAACTAAAATTAAAACGCTCTACCACCCCCATTGACTTACCAATGAAACTATTCAAGGAGTTCTCCCCGGAGCTTGCTAAACCCGTCTGCTCCATCATCAATGCTTTTCTCAGTCAAGCCAGATGCCCAGCTAACTGGAAGACCTCTTATGTATCACCAGTGCCCAAGTCAACCAGCCCACAATCCTTAAATCAGCTACGACCTATTGCAATCACCCCAATACCCAGCCTAATCTGTGAAAGTTTTGTGTTTGACTGGGCTTATGCTGATATTGCAGGAGTCGTAGACCCTCAGCAATTTGGCAACATGAAAACTTCCTCCACCACTCACTGTCTTGTCAGCTTTCTCGATTACATATACCACCATCTCGAGAAACGAAAAACGTCTGTAGCTGTCGCCTTCATTGATTTCACTAAAGCGTTCGACCTAGTCGACCACAATATAATCATAAACAAAGCTATTGACCTCGGGCTTCGGAGAAGTCTACCATGGCTTACAGACTTTCAGTGACCGACGCCAAGTTGTACGCTTCGAGGGGCTGTTCAGTCACTCACCTGTGCGCTCCCCCAAGGCACCAAGATGGGACCACTCTGCTTCCCTTATGCTCATCAATGATGCCCAAGAGAAACCCCTGCTCGCTGGAAATATGTTTCCACGACTCCACCATTGGGATGAGCGTCAACAATTTCTGTTCTAACTATACCGCCTCCAGGATTCTATTGAATAAGCTCCAAAACTGGGCCACCAACAACCATGTCACCATCAACCATACCAAGACCATGGTTATGCACATCAACCTCTCCTCCGACATTGTCCCACCTCCTTCCATTACCCTAGGTCCGAACACACTCCAGGTTGTAGATTCCACGAAGCTCCTCGGCGTCACCATAGACAACAAACTAAATTGGAAACCACACGTCAGTGAAGTTGTCAAAGCCTCCAGTTTCCGTCTCCACCTGCTCCGCCGACTCAAGTCCCTCGGAGTTCCTGCACACGAGCTCCTCAGTGTATACACAACATTCATACTTCCCAAGCTCACCTATGCCTCCCCACCTGGTCTTCCTCCTAAATGCCACACAACGTAAACACCAGAAAAAGTGCAAAAGAGGGCATGCAAGATTATTCTCCCCTTCCTACTCCACATATCAAGAAGCGCTCAACACATGACCCTTTCGACTCTCACTGACCATCACCACGACCTCATCTACAAATTTGGTAAGAAGCTACACCATCCCCGACACCGGCTCCTACTACCACCTGAGATCCCCTGTCCGAGAATTGCTGTTCGACACCACAACCGCATCCAGCCCATACGTGCACGAACTGATCGCTATAAGAACAGCCCAGTCCCAACCATTGTAAAAATTATCAATAACATGTAATAAATCAGTGTATTCACTCCCAGTAAACACTGCTCCCTACACTGTCACTATGTTGAAATGAACTGTAGTTTGAGCTGATCCCCATCTAAGTTATTATATGTCTTATTTGTGTCACTTATGTTACTTGTATATTATTTGTAATTCGTAACCCATTCCCCAAATATAACTGTAAATTTTCAGCCTTCTGGCTGCCAAGCTCTTTCAATAAACCGTTAATTATTATTATTATTATTATTATTATTATTACACACACACACACACACACACACACACACACACACACACACACACACACACACACACACACACACACACACTTCCCACCACCCTCGTGTTCCAAGATAAAAGATTGGTGATTTCTTTATGTTTATTTTATATAATATCTCAGACTAAAGTTAGGATAATATAATTTGCATTGCTGAAATCCTTGCAAGACAGAGATTAATTTAAATATAAGCATCATATATTTTGCTCAAGATATAAAAAATGTAGTACATTAGTGTACAATACTGTAGTACATTTTATAAAAAGTTTTTCAACTGTATTTTTGGGTAGATTTACATAAATTTCTTCATTTATTTTCATCCATTTACATGCACACACCATACTAAAAGAAACGTAAAATAAATTAGTGCAAAGCTGGAGTGCACATGTACTAATTTGATTACGGTACTAAAATTGTTATGTCTAGTGCGAATTACAACATGTTTATATTCAAATAAATCAGTATCTTACAAGAATCCCAGCTATGTTAATTATATTTTCCTAGGTCATATCACTGGCATTTTAAAATGAGAAGCTTAGTAGGACTGTTAAATAAACACACAGAGACCTTCGCCTCAAACTTATCACCTCAACCCCCCCACCCCCCCCCAATCCCTCGCTGGGTGGTGTAGCTGGCTCCGTCAGTCTTCCCCCCCCCCAGCCAGGGTTTTAGGCTTACAGTTTTTATCTTATATAATATCTCAGACTAAAGTTAGGAGATTATAATTTGCATTCCTGGAATCCTTGCAAGACAGCCAATAATTTGAATATAAACGTCATATATTTTGCTCAAGAGATAAAAATTGTTGTACATTAGTGTACAGTACTGCAGTACATTTTATAAAAAAGTTTTTCAACTGTATTTTGGGGTAGATTTACATAGATTTCTTAGTGCAAAGCTGGAGTGCACATGTACTAATTCTTTACGGTACTAAAATTGTTTTGTCTAGTGCAAATTATAACATGTTTATATTCAAATTAATCAGTATGTTACAAGAATCCCAGCTATGTTAATTATATTCACCCAGGTCATTTCACTGGCTTTTGAAGAGAGAGAAGCTTAGTCACCTAAGAACTGATAAATATACACGCATTAGACCTGGGCCTGTGCCAACTGTCAAACGTACTACCTCCCCTCCCCCCACGCTCCCTCCCACCCTCTCTCTCCCCCATCTGCTTGGCGTTGCTGGAATCCTTGTAAAACAGTGAATAATTTTAATATAAACGTCATGTATTTTGCACAAGAGATAAAAATTAATCACCTGTATCACATTACAGTAGTGATTTAAGAGTAAAAATGTATATGTACGTATATAGTATTCCATACACACGTAAGTATAAATATATATATATATATATATATATATATATATATATATATATATATATATATATATATATATATATATATATATATATATATATATATATATATATATATATATATATATATATATAATGTTATGGTAAATATCATAAACACACATAGGCATGGCTAGGTTTATTACAAAGTGATGAAAAGGGTACGCTTAATACTGTAGTCCACAAAACATGTAGCTATGCTTTTTTTTATTTGGTCCCCCGTCATACGAGTCCGTTTTCTCTCACATCAGGACGCCTGAGTCCTCCGTTTTCTCTCTTAATCTTAGAGTGCACCAGAAACTTTACTATTTTTAGTAATGCCACAGAATTTGAAATTGCAACCCCAATTGCAACTGGGGTTGCAATTGTTGAGGCAACTAGATATGTCTGATTACAGCAAATGTGTTATTGTCAATTTGTAGGTGAAAGATTTTATCCTCAATAGATGTAGGTTAACATTTCACCTGTAGGCAAATGCTTAAAAAAAGCCTAAGTAAGGAAGCATATTCTTTTAACACATAATATCTGACCAGTATGGGGAGGATCATCGTGTCTCCGTTAGGGGGTCGTGGAGTGCTGGTCCAGCAGGCGTCACTTTTTTGGGGGGGGGCCATGGACGTATATGCGATCGGACGTTGTTCGGTTGGACGTTAACCGGCGCATGACTGTATATATATATATATATATATATATATATATATATATATATATATATATATATATATATATATATATATATATATATATACGTACATACAGATTGTACCTCTCTAGTCTGGCAACCTCGGGACCTGACCGGTGCCAGACCATGGATAGATAGTGACTTGTGCATACACTTGGAAGCACTAGCACCACTGTCACTGCTTCGTAGTCTCTTTGAAGACATATTGAATGGTTAAATGTTGTACAGTAGGTTCTCAAATTTCGCGAGTTTTTAATTCGACATTTTTTATTTCGACAAAAAAAAAACTGCACAATTTAAAATTTCGACGGCGAAAACTCGAATTTCGGCGGGTTTGAGCGGCCAGCCAACGTTCAGACATGCCTCATTGTGTAAACAGGGTTATTTCTCCTTGTACAAAACATTCATTATTTTTTATTACTGAATGTCTTTTTGATTGAATTAATGTTTATGTGTGCAAAATGAAAAATACAATTCATTAATAATACGTAGAATATTAAAACACACGAGGTTACGAGACAGCATTGTTTTCGTTGTTTACGAAACCTGTGACTGATTGGTTCTACATATAAAACTGAAGAAAATAAGACCCTGGTTGTAGCTGTAGTAAAATTAATATGGTTGTTTTAAGTAATTTTATTTAATGTTAATAAATGGAACAATGGAAGTAGCTAACCATTAATGGTAAAAAAAATAAGAGAGATCGCGTATGTAAGTGCACACATATGAAAACATATCGTCATTACAAGAGAATATGAAAGCAACACTTATTTACTGTTCATATATGTTTTAATTAATGTTTCTTTATTTTTTTTATTGAATTAATGTTTATGTGTGAAAAATGAACAATACAATTCATTAATAATACGTGGAATATTAAAACACACGATGAGACGAGACGATATTGTTTTCGTTAATGTTTACAAAACCAATGACTGATTAGTTCTACATATAAAACTGAAGAAAATAAGACCCTGGTTGTAGCTGTAGTAAACTTAATATGGTTGTTTTAAGTAATGTTATTTAATGTTAATAAATGGAACAATGGAAGTACCTAACCATTAATGGTAAAAAAAAGAGTGAGATCACGTATGTAAGTGAGCACATGTGTAAACATATCGTCATTACTCTACATAAGAATATGAAAGCAACACTTATTTACTGTTCATATATATTGTAATTAATGTTTCTGAATTAAAAAAAAAATTCTACCCACCAGTGGTGGTAAAGTTGAAAACATAAAGACAGCCAATGTTGTTGTGTGTGTTTTTACTTGGATGACGAAGTTGCCAAGCCATCTGGTTGAACTCTAGCTAAAGCTGTAGAACATAAGAACTTTTCTGTGTTGTTTTTAGTTTTTATTTAACTTTATCTGTTATTTTCGTTGGTTTATTAGGATGTTGCTTTATTGCAGGTAGTAATTCGCCAAAGAAGTAGTGTAAATAAGGCCAAATTTAGCCAAACATCGAAAGTACAGTACCAGACTCAAATTAATTTTCTCCATGGGCAAACTAAAATCGTTACAGAACACGGGAGTTTCCGGACCACAGAATGCCGGACTAGAGAGGCACAACCTGTGTTTATATATATATATATATATATATATATATATATATATATATATATATATATATATATATATATATATATATATATATATATATATATATATATATATATATATATTATATATATATATATATTATATATATATATATATATATATATATACATATATATATATATATATATATATATATATACATATATATATATACATACATACACAGTGGTCCCCCTATTTACGCTGTCAATTGAACCCGCGGAGTAGCATGTAAAACTAGAAACGCATAAATGGAATAACAGAACATATGGGATTAATTGAAATAGAGACTGGGCCGACTCCCAAAATCCACTTTTTCCTACACAATACGGACACAATTCCTATGTTGTAGTAAAAATAACATCTTAATTTTATAATGGTATGCACACACACACAATGTTTAAGAGAAATACAGTCGACAGGGTAATGTCCATTTAAATAATGGAGTCAACTCCCTCCCCCTTCTTTCCACGCTCGCTAGCTCCTCCCTCTCTGAGAAATGTTTGGGTGAAAACACTAGATTTTAAGGTATAGTAATAAATAATACCTCAGATTAAAGTTAGAATAATATAATTGACATTGCTGGATTCCTTGCAAAACCAGGAATATTTTGAATATAAACATCATATATTTTGCACAAAAGATAAAATTTTGGCTCTTTGTAATGAAAATTCTTACATTAGATCTAAAATTTGTATGTCTAGTGCAAATTCCATGATGTTTATATTTAAAATAATTACAATCTTATAAGAATTCCAGCAATGCAAATTATATTCTGGCCAGGTAATTTGGATGAATTTTATGAGATAAAACAAATATCTTCAGTAAATAAACAAATTATACTTGACCCAGACTCTATCTATCAATAAAAATACTCCACCTCGCTCCCCCCCTTTTCCCACGCTTGCTGGGTCCCTCCCTCCCTACTCCCTAACCTTCCCTCCCTACCAGAGAAATGTTTGGGTGAAAACATTAGGCTTACATTTTAAGTAATAAATAATACCCCAGACTAAAGTTAGGATAATATAATTGGCATTGCTGGATTCTTTGCATGACCAGGAATATTTTGAATATAAACATCATATATTTTGCACAAATATAAAATTTTGGCTCTTTGTAATCAAAATTCTTACATTAGGCCTAGATCTAAAATTTGTATGTCTGAGGCAAATTCTATGATGTTTATATTTAAAATAATCACAATCTTATGAGAATTCCAGCAATGTAAATTATATTCTGGTCAGTTAATTTGTATGAATTTTCTGAGCTAAACCAAATATCTTCAGTAAATAAACAAATTATACTCCACCCACGTAAATGAGTAAATTCACCGCGTAAATCGGGCATCCGGGTTCTGGCAAGGTACCGCGTAAATGACCAAACGCGTAAACGAGAACCTCGTAAATCCAGGTTCAACTGTGTATATATATATATATATATATATATATATATATATATATATATATATATATATATATATATATATATATATAATATATATATATATATATATATATATATATATATATACATATATATATATATATATATATATATATATATATATATTTATTAAAACCTCGATTAACCGACCACATATGGGGGGAAGGAGCCGACGGATAGTCCAAACGGTCGGTTAATAGTACATAAAGTCTACGGAAAGAAAACAAACATTTTCAAAGCACCTTTCCCTAACCTACCACATTTAATTCCCTCTATTCATTTTTGTTCATTTGCCATTCATATTTCAATAGAATTTGCTTTAAAACATTAACCACTTTAGTAAATAAATATAAACCAGCACAGAAACCGTGAATAAAAAATGGAAAAGTCAAAGAACATATGGCATCACAAAAATTGTGACCAAGTCCCAGGTTGCTGATCTGACTTTCTACCTCATTTACACACAATTGCAGGGTCTCAATTGCTTCTCTTATTATTGACAACACAACATACATATATTGTTCCTCATTCTTGATTTTTTTTTCATTTTTGCATTTATTTATGGTTCTTTATTACTAATATTATTATTTTCATTATCATTATTAATATTATTACATTATCGTCCCCCAGGCCAAGATGTGGGTCAGTGACCTGTGCCCGGGTGGGCTAATCCCCGTAAAAAATTTTTTTTTTTTTAGGAGTTCGGGATTGACGATTAATCCAAAAATCGGTTAATGGAGGTTTTACTGTATATATATATATATATATATATATATATATATATATATATATATATATATATATATATATATATATATATATATATATATATATATATATATATATATATATATATATATATAGAGAGAGAGAGAGAGAGAGAGAGAGAGAGAGAGAGAGAGAGAGAGAGAGAGTGTATTCTCTCTCTCTGGACTCACATTTTTTGGACTCGGCTCTGCCCCAATTAATCCTATTTATCGAGCTTCTACATATATTATGCTCATATAACGGTTATGTTTATAATTTTGTGTAATTTATTATGTACAGTACAGTAGTGTGTTTTGTTTCCAAGTGTTACCGGTACATATTTTAACAGTTTTCATCCATCATTAGTCATTATATTTTGTCCGCCTCTTATGCACTTAATTCACATATATTTTGTTGTTGTAATATATGCAGGATTTACATTATCACATTGATTTTTTCTTCCTTTTTTTATTTAATCTACAGCCGCATGGGGGGCACTGTGGCACCTGTAGATTGGCAGGGCAGCCTCAATATTACCTACCATTTAGGGCCAGGATTTGTGAACCCAGGCTGGACACTTAACTTAGATGTGAACAATAATAATACTCAAACTACCACTCATAATGTTGTGGGAATTATCACAGGTCATGAGGAACCAGGTAATTTGATATTTGTTTTAATAATTAATGTTTTTTTCTGTAAATACCTTTTTGTCCTTATATTATACTTTATATTGCTTTGTAATTTTATAATGATATTCAGTAATTATGTGGTGAAATATAGCCACACTGTACACCAAATGGAATGGTCCTACCTTTTACACTATCATAGATTTATTATTGTCTTTGGTTATTAGACAGATATGTAATTCTGGGCAACCACTTGGATGCCTGGATCTTGGGTGCTCTTGATCCCAACTCTGGCACTGCTGCTATGCTGGAACTCTCACGGGTCCTTCTTCAGCTGCATAATGAAACAGGTGAGTATTGGGTAGTGGGGCAACTGTATTAAATATTAACATTGAAATCTATATGTTGGTCTGATGGATAAGCAAATACCTGAGTTAGAATAGTATACAGGAATCCCCCGGGTTACGTAAGGGTTCTGTTCCTGAAAATCTTTTTGCATCATGAAATTGTGTATCGCAAAACTATTTTTCCCATTGACTCCCATTATATAAGTTTAGATGCATTCCTATGGAATTTTTTACGACCCAAATACGTAACACAAGCACATATATGAATGAAAGTGGACACATACGATGATTCTTTCATGATGTAACATGACAATAAATGCAGACACTTGAATTTAACTCCCCAGAAACGATGTTGAGTGTTGCAGGAAGTGATGAGGTGAGGTGGTGTTATTGGAGTTACTGGGAGTTACCTCCTTAAAACATCAAGTTTTATGGAATCTTTTATCACCACTGCTTTCACTTGAACTTGGTGGTCTTTTTCCACTCATCTTGAATAAGGGTACACAGTAACACAGATGCATAACTGAACACAAACTGGGAAAATAATTCAAACTGAGCCATGCCATTGTTGTTGTATCTGCTACCAGCTGGTGAGGTGAGCCACCTGGCAGCCATCTTATAGCTACATCCAAAAGTTATGGAGAAGTAGGATTTTGAAAATTGATAAGAATATAAGGGAAAAATCAGGTATCAGGGATTAGGCAGAACAGATTCAGGGGTAAGCAACAATATATCTGGTGTCCTTAATTGCTGACAGGAAATTGATAGTGATTGATCAATTATTTACGAATTTCGTGCTTCAGCCTGACATTTCCCTTCAGGGAATATTATACTTACGAACCAAGCGTGGAGCACTCTACTTGTTTGACACACCGTGCCAGCTCCTTCACTGCGCCAGCTAACTCATGTGCAAGGAAATGTATATTCCCTTTGTGTTTGCCCTTAGGACAATTATTTATTTTACTTTTTTCACAATATGTATGTAGGATGGTGTGTGTATTTAACTGAGCAAAATTAAATTAAGAAAGTTACGTATATCTATCCGAAAATACGAATTGAAAACAACCATAACACCTCACAGCTTGGCCTAGTAGTCTGGTGGTTACAGTGATGAATCTAACTTGGTTACAATGCTGCCAGTGATGTTAACAGACACAAATGTGAAAAGAAAGTTATCTGTAAGTCCTCATTTGTATCAGGTACTACATTAAATAACATTTTAAAATGTGGAGTGAGAAAACAAAAAGGTGTGGGGGATTAGAGAGATGGAGTGGAAAGGAGTGTTGCCGAGTGCTCCTCAACAGCTGATCTTTAACTCGCTAACACGCAATCACACATTTGTGCATCAGTATGTACAGTAAGTCCTCGCTTAACATCGTCCCGCTTAACGTTGTTTCGGTACTACGTCGCTGAACTTAGAGACCAAAAATTCGTTTAACGTCCCGGTGATCCGATACTACGTCGTTTTATGAAGTCACGGACTACTTTCTACAGCGCATCACCTGCTCTTGTTTGGCCGCGCTGTGCTCTTTTGGCTTGGCTCGCTGCCCTCACTTGCGGAATGTCACAATTTCCCCAAGTGACGCCAAGCCAGTCTCTGTTACGACTTCACATCATTCATATGTACTTAAGTGCTTTTGCTCTAAAACTGTACTCTAACCATTTGAAATGGCTTCCAAGCGCCCATCAAGTGCTACTGATGCTAGTGTAGTGAAAAGGCAATGTAAGACCATTCCCCTTGCTATAAAATGGATGTATTAACCCGATTTGAAAAAGGGGAACGTGCTGTGGACATAGCCGCTGTGCTTGGTCTAACCCCCACAAAGGTGTGTACTATCTGGACCAGTGCTGACAAGATTAAGGTTAGAACCTCAATGAACGCTAACTTCCAAGAGGATGGCAGAATCGTTGAACATGTTCCAGCAAGCAATGCAAATCCTTCTAGATGACGACCCAAACAGAGAACGTAGTTCAAAGGTTCAACGCAGCATTAAGGACAGTCTTCGATGCTACACCGAGATCTATAAGGAGAAGAAGATGAGTAGCACCAAGCAGTCAACACTAGATTCATTTTTTCGTTGAGGGGCGGCAGGAACAACTTCACAACAGCCGGCAGCCGAAGAGGAGCAAATAACTACAGGGGAGGAGCAAACATCAACAGAGGAGAAGCAAGCAGTGGTGGAGGAACCCCAGTCAGAGCAGGAGGCAGCCGCAAAGTCTCAGTGACCTCCTCCTCCCCTCCCGCCATCCTCCTCCTTTGCTTCACTACCCACCACACACTCGCTCTACCACCTCCGTCCATCGGTGAGTACCAATACAAACTTAGCACTGTAGTTCTATATACTATTCTCTATAGAAATGGCAATGATTTTCTGTATATGTAACTTTTTTCATGGGGCAAAGGGAGGCTCAGGAACGTAACTCCCGTATTTTATCTATTTTTATGGGAAAATTGATCCGCTTAGCGTTGTTTTGCATAACGACATTTCGCATAACGACGCATTTTCAGGAACGTAACCCTGACATTAAGCAAGGATGCCCTGTATTTTATTTGGAATTTACAATGTTTCAAGTTATGAACATATCCCTCTTGTAAGTTTGGGAATGCCTGTAATTATACAGTTTAGGACACTTATGCTAGAGGTAGGGAAATTGAAAGTAGAGTGGGATGAGTTCCTATTCAAGGAAATATTGGACAAGTATGTAAGTTAAATGTCGAAGGCATAGCATGAATGAGTTTCCTTAGAATGGCTTGTAAAGAGCAAACAGACAATACCCTCCATATCTTCTGGGACACAAGCCCGAGAGCCTATGAAGCAGTAGCTTACTGTATATAGCAAATAAAATTGAAACCCACATGATCATCACTTCTAGAGTGGCACCTATTGAGACAAAGAATTTACCACAATTACAATTATCATCCATTGTTGTTGATAGTAAGTTAGCAAGCAATCTGAAAACTACCCTAGCCAAGTCACGATTATTAAGATCCATATTTTGATGGATAATTAAGTCGCCTTGTAATTGGTCACTAATAATAAATCCAATATAATCTTTGTACAATGTCAGGTGGCTGAAATGCACAAGGAGTTGAATGACTTAAAATTGCTTTATGTGAGCATAAAAGAAAATCCCGCACATTATTTGACTATTGTAATAAGTGTGGATAAGCTAATGGATAATGAATTGTGGTGCCATGGATTGGAGTGGTTGAGACTTGAGAGATGAAAATTATGTCGGCTCCACCACCTGGCACTCCCCGACTTACAACAGGGATACATTCCTGGACCCTGATCGTAAGTCAATCTGTTCATAACTCGGAACATTGTAAATTCCAAATAAAGTATGTACTGATGCACAAGTGTGTCAGACTACAATTGTCACTACTATTAATCAAACGACTGGCATTAATGATACAATATTTTTTTTTTATTGATTAATTAGTAAGGATACGTCACTGGAGTAATCTGTGTTTAATACATGTACCTTTTACATACATCATCAGGAATGAATCTCCATATACAGTCAGTCCTCGACTTACGACGGGGTTAGGTACCGACGACCAGGTTGTAAGTTGAATTGGTCATAAGTCGAAAATGCGAAAATAATACAGTAGTACCCCGATTTACGCGGTCAATTGAACCCACAGGGTACCATGGAAAGTGAAAACCGTGTAAAGTGAACAACAGAACATATGGGATTAATTCCAATAGAGACTGGCCCGACCCCCAAACTCCACCTTTTCCGACACAATACCTATGTTGTAGTAAAAATAACATCTAAATTTTATGATGGTATGCTCACACAATTAATATTTAAGAGAAATACAGTCGCCAGGTTAATGTCCATTCAAATAATGGACTCAAATCCCCCCCCCCCTCTTCCCAGCTCACTAGCTCCTACCTCTCTGATTAATGTTTGGGTGAAAACTCTAGATTTTAACGTTTAGTAATAAATAATACCTCAGACTAAAGTTAGGATAATATAATTGACATTTCTGGATTCCTTGCAGGTCAGGGAATATTTTGAATGTAAACTTCATATATTTTGCACAAAAGATAAAAAATTTGCTTTGTGTAAACCAAATTATTACTTTAGATCTAAAATTTGCATGTCTAATGCAAAATCCATGATGTTTATATTCAAAATGATCATCATATTGTAAGAATTTCAGCAATGTAAATTATATTCTGGCCGGGTAATTTGTATGAATTTTATGTGCTAAAACATATATCTTCAGTAAATAAACAAAGAAATATTCTTCAAGGACACTATCTGTCAATCAAAATACTCCCCCTCCCTTCCTCCCTCCCTACCAGAGAAGGGATTGGGAGAAAATAGTATATTTACATTTTTAGTAATAAATAACAACTCAGACTAAAGTTAGGATAATATAATTGACATTTCTGGATTCCTTGCAGGCCAGGGAATATTTTGAATGTAAACTTCATATATTCTGCACAAAGGATAAAATATTTGCTTTGTGTAAACCAAATTATAACATAAGATCTAAAATTTGTATGTCTAATGCAAAATCCATGATGTTTATATTCAAAACGATCATCATATTGTAAGAATTCCAGCAATGTAAATTATATTCTGGCCGGGTAATTTGTATGAATTTTATGAGAAAAAAAAATTATACTTCACCGCGTATATGAGTAGATGCACCGCGGAAAGTGAAAGTCTGGTTCTGGCAAGGTACCGCGTAAATGAGAAATCGCGGAAAGTGAAACCGTGTAAAGCGGGGTAATACTGTACATAGAAAATCTAAAATGGGTGTCTCTTTTTCTTCTCAGCACCACGAGAACTCTCACTTTTACGCTTGCCAGCCATTTTAAAGGGAATTACAAACGAAAATTTTGTCAGTACACAGCACGATCACTAACATCGGGACTCGAAAATACGTAATTTGAAAAATATTTTATACGACTGCGGCAGTCGTATGTCCGGGTGGTCGTAAATCGAGTGCCGGTAGGTCGTAAGTCGAGGAGTACCTGTACTGTATATGCAATGGTATAATGATAGTTCATTTAAAAAATATAATTTTATAAAATATATTACCTTATTTATTATTAAAATATATACTCTTCACTCTGTTGTCTTAATGGGGATACATTAGGTCCCTGTTGAACATTAATCCTTTCAACAAATCCCTAATATAGCAAAAGTAAGTTTTTTACAACCCATTTCCCGATTAACTAAAGAATGTTCTTCACTTACGAAAGGCAAGTCACGCCCACCTTTCTGCTTTCTCACCACCAGCTCCATGATCACCACCATCACCTCTATTATAACCACCTAAATCATAATTTCACCTTCCTCCCTCCGTACCACCCACTGCTTCTCACCGACACTCTGCCTCTTTCACTCATTCTACTATGACTGTTATTCATGATACAGTGAACCCTCGAAGATCCGGACTAAAAGGGGGAACCACCTGTCCGAAAAAGCTGATTGTCTGAATCTTCCGGCGAATGTACAAAATATATAAAAACGATAAATTAAGATATAAAAAGCACCGAAAATACATAGTGCTATGATCAAGCATTATTATATCAGTAAACACTAATAATAACAGTAAATCCAGTGAAATATGGCAGGGAGGGAGGAGAGTTACAAGAGCAGACGACGCTCAACTAGCAATCACTCGACTCACTCACTCCCCTTACTCCCACCCATTGCCAGGCGTATGATCGAAATACATATGGGAGAAATACATATCTTGAAGTCTAATTTGAAAACAGTGATGGGCACAGTGATAAACAAATTATATAAACTATACATTTACCTATGATAACAAAATAAGAAACATTGTATCATTACTAGAGTGAATGAAATAATATTCCCACAAACAACAATTGACAACTGTTTATTACAGAAGGATAATAAATGTGTCCCACCTCCTCGGGCACCTGCGTCCAGCGCGACCTATGGTCAACCGGCGCTCACGGGCCTAAAAAATTTTTCTCTGTTTTGGGAATGCTTCTTAGCGAGGCTTCTGGGATGATTCTGAGCCCAGAACCCCCAAATTTTTTGTCAAAATCTTACAAAATCTGGGTTTGCCAGGTCTTGATCTTTGAGGGTTCACCAGTACAATATAGGGGGTCCCCGACTTACGAACGTCTGACTTACTAATGCCCGTTGATACTAACAAGGTCCCATAAGGTAAATTATTTTAAAAATTTGACAAGTAAAATGGTTCGTAGCAGTTGTGTACGAGATCTAGTTTACGTGGTGTAGAGGGGAGGCGGAGCTGCGCTTGGGGAGTAGTGTGTCATCCAGCCACCTGCCTTGAGGGAGCGTCAGTACTATACTCCTTACTCTCACCGCAGTAACGCGTGGGATCAAGTGCAAACTTTTTTTTTTTTTTTTCTTATTAACTTTTCTTTTTCTGCCCTGATCATGGCTCCTAAAGGAAACAATTACGATGGAATTTAAACTTGTTGTAATTAAACGTCTGAAAAAGGTGAAACACCCCAGTAATCGGTAAGGCATTGGGTTTTAGCCGCTCAGTGGTCGGAACAATTTTGAAAGACAGAGAAAATTCTTAAACATGTTAAAGGCTCTACACCAATACAGTCAACTGTGATAACTAAACAAAGAAGTGGATTGTTAATTGAAATGAAAAGATTGTTAGTGATATGGGTGGGAGATGAAAATCAACTGCGTCTACCTCTAAGTCTAACCTTGATTCAGGAAAAAGTGAGAAGCTTGCATGCTGACTTGAAGACTAAACATGGTGGTGAAAGTGATGGGGAAGATTTTAGTGCTAGTAGGGGCTAGTTTAACCAGTTCAGGGCAAGGGCAAACTTACATAACATTAAATTGCAAGGTGAAGTAGCCAGTGCCAATGAAGTTGCAGCAAATGATTTTCCTGCTGCTTTAGCTAAAGTAATTGAAGAAGGAGGTTATTGTGCTGAGCAGGTTTTTAATATTGGTGAGACTGGTTTATTTTGGAAAAGGATGCCCGAACACACGTACCTTTCAAAACATGAAAAAACAGCACCAGGGCATAAAGCTGCCAAGGAGAGGCTGACCTTACTGTTGGGGGGTAATGCTGCTGGGGACTACAAACTAAAACCTTTGCTTGTGTACCAGTCAGAAAATCCTAGAGCTTTGATGGGTGTTTTCAAGATATCACTTCCATTTATCTGAAAGCTAATAAGAAGGCTTGGGTGACATTGTCCCTTTTTGAAGACTGATACCTTAATCATTTTGTGCCTTATTGTATTTCAAAGTCAATGCCTTTTAAAATTCTCTTGGTTCTTGACAATGCACCTGACCATCCAGCATTTGTAGATGATGTTCACCCAAACATTAAGGTTATGTACAGTCAGCCAAAGTTTCCAAATGTTTTTATATTTCCTTAATTGATGAAGAAAATTTGATCTGAGACTCTTGTGGCAGTCCTCGTTCCTCGTTGTAGTTGAGTTGCCGATTCATTATTATAATTTCTACATTATTTAACCAAATATACGAACTTTTGGAAACTTCTCATGATCTTAAATATCAATGAATAGTTTATTATTATCCTGACAGCAATGCAGCCGAAAATAGATCCACCAATCACATTCCCCATTACATACAGTCTTACTCTACCAAGTATTGCCAGGTAAAATTGCCAGTACGAGACTCAGGGTGGGGTCGCAGGATCTTTTGTAGACTGTACCTACCTCCAAACACATCTGTTTTACAATTGATGGACCAGGGATTTATTGCTTCATTTAAAGCATATTACCTGAGAAAGACATTTGCTCAAGCTATAAGGGCAACAGAACGAAAAGAGGGAAGGACTTTAAAGGAATTTTGGAAGTCCTACAACATTTTGAATGCTGTGAAAAACATGGCAGATTCATGGGCTGAGGTGAAAGAAACCAACATGCATAGTGTTTGAAAAAACTCTGCCCACAGTTTGTCCATGATTTCAGGGGCTTTGAATATGATGTTGGGGAAGTGACACAGCCAGTGGTAGACCTTGGGAACCAACTCCAGCTTGATATTCATGAGGCTGATGCCACACAGTTGCTTAAATCTTATGCTGAAGAACTAAGCAATGAGGACCTGATTGAACTGGAGAAGCAAATTTTGTCAGAGGATGTAGAGGAAGCTGAAACTCCAAATCCAAAGAGATTCATTACAAAAGAAATGGCAGAAGGTTTCAGGCTTATTGAAGGATTGTTTAAATTTGAACAGCATGATCCCTACACAGCAAGATTCACCAAGGTCCATAGAGGTGTTACTGAATATTTACAATGCTACAAAGAGATTTATGAAGACAAGAAGAAAGTTTCAGCTCAACCATCCCTTGAATTTTTTTTTAAAAAGTCGAAAGGCAGCCAGAACCAGTCCCATCATCCTCTAGAGCATCTACAGAACCAGTCTCATCATCCTCTACAGCATCTACAGAACCAGTACCATCAGCCTCTACAGCATCTACAGAACCAGTCCCATCAACCTCAGCAGCATCTACAGAACCAGTCCCATCAGCCTCTACAGCATCTACATAACCAGTTCCATCAACCTCAGCAGCATCTACAGAACCAGTCCCATCAGCCTCTACAGCATCTACATAACCAGTCCCATCAACCTCTATAGCATCTACAGAACCAGTACCATCAGCCTCTACAGCATCTACAGAACCAGTCCCATCAATCTCAGCAGCATCTACAGAACCACCCCATCAGCCTCTATAGCATCTACAGAACCAGTCCCATCAACCCCACAGCATCTACAGAACCAGTCCCATCAACCTCACAGCATCTACAGAACCAGTCCCATCATCCCTCTGTAGCATCTACAGAACCAGTCCCATCATCCCTCACAGCATCTACAGAACCAGTCCTCAGCCCAGCATCTACAGAACCAGTCCCATCAACCTTTACAGCATCTACAGAACCAGTCCCATCATCCCTACCAGCATCTACAGAACCAGTCCCATCAACCCAGCATCTACAGAACCAGTCCCATCATCCTCAGCAGCATCTACAGAACCAGTACCATCAGCCTCTACAGCATCTACAGAACCAGTCCCATCAACCTCTACAGCATCTACAGAACCAGTCCCATCAACCTCTGAAGCATCTACAGAACCAGTCCCATCAACCTCCTGCAGCATCAACAGAACCAGTCCCATCAACCTCTACAGCATCTACAGAACCAGTCCCATCAACCTCTACAGCATCTACAGAACCTCCCATCAGCCTCTAGCATCTACAGAACCAGTCCCATCAACTACAGAACCAGTCACATCAACCTCAGCATCTACAGAACCAGTCCCATCATCCTCTGTAGCATCTACAGAACCAGTCCCATCATCTTCACAGCATCTACAGAACCAGTACCATCAGCCTCTGCAGCATCTACAGAACCAGTCCATCATCAGAACCACCATTTACAGCATCTACAGAACCAGTCCCATCAACCTCAACAGCATCTACAGAACCAGTCCCATCAGCCTCTACAGCATCTACAGAACCAGTCCCATCAACCTCTACAGCATCTACAGAACCAGTCCCATCATCCTCAGCAGCATCTACAGAACCAGTACCATCAGCCTCTACAGCATCTACATAACCAGTTCCATCAACCTCTATAGCATCTACAGAACCAGTACCATCAGCCTCTACAGCATCTACAGAACCAGTCCCATCAACCTCAGCAGCATCTACAGAACCACTCCCATCAACCTCTACAGCATCTACAGAACCAGTCCCATCATCCTCTACAGCATCTACAGAACCAGTACCATCATCCTTTACAGCATCTACAGAACCAGTACCATCAGCCTCTGCAGCATCTACAGAACCAGTCCCATCAACCTCTGCAGCATCTACAGAACCATCAGCCTCTGCAGCATCTACAGAACCAGTCCCATCAACCTCTACAGCATCTACAGAACCAGTCCCATCAACCTCTACAGCATCTACAGAACCAGTCCCATCATCCTCTTCAGCATCTACAGAACCAGTACCATCAGCCTCTGCAGCCTCTACAGAACCAGTCCCATCAACCTCTACATCATCTACAGAACCAGTCCCATCAACCTCTACAGCATCTACAGAACCAGTCCCATCAACCTCTACAGCATCTACAGAACCAGTCCCATCATCCTCTACAGCATCTACAGAACCAGTACCATCAGCCTATGCAGCATCTACAGAACCAGTCCCATCAACCTCTACAGCATCTACAGAACCAGTCCCATCAGCCTCTGCAGCATCTACAAAACCAGTCCCATCAACCTCTACAGCATCTACAGAACCAGTCCCATCATCTTTTACAGCATCTACAGAACCAGTCCCATCAACCTCTGCAGCATCAACAAAGGAACTCCCAGCAACTACAGAACCAGTTTATTCTACCTCACCAGATTCTCCAGCCAATCCTGTTAACATATATGTCATCATCACCATATTCAGCTTTGTCTAATTAAAGCTTCTGTCACCCATACAAATAATAATAATGATAATAATAAACGGTTTATTAATAGAGTTGCAGCCGGTGGCTGAAAATATACAGACTTACATTTGATTTAGACATAATGATATAATATGCATTGAATACATTTACAGGGCTGTACAGTACATGCTTCAGTGTAAATGTTAAACTTTAGTTTTTACTTTTCTCTACTGTATTTTGTCATTTAATTTCTTCTTTTCTCTTAAATTAAGTGATTCGAGATTATAAAAAGACTTGGGCTATGATATAGTGCACATAGGGTATGTGTTCCGACTTTCGGACGTCCTCAGGAATGGAACCCGTTCATAACCCGGGGACCCCTGTATTGTACAGAACAGTACAGTGTTTATTTGTTATTCTCACTCCATAATTTAAAATTTGTAACATAATGTAGAAGGAATACGACGTTGTCCATTTATACTTCCACTCAATTTTGTGGATGGACATCATCTGTTCAATTGTTTCTTGCACTGCTGCAGCCAGTGTTGCCAAACAAATTGAATGATGTACAGTAAGTCCACCCTTATCGTCGTCCCGCTTAACGTTGTTTAGGTACTATGTCGCTAAACTTTGGAGACTAAATATTCGTTTAACGTCCCGGTGATCCGATACTAATAAGTTTTGCGTCATCAGGGACCACTTTCTACGGCGCATCACCCTCTCTCGTTTGGCCGCGCTACGCTTTTTCGGCTTGGCGCAGAGTCTCAGTGACTCAACACCCTCATCCTCCACTCCCACCCTCCTCCTCCGCTCCCAACATACTCCACCCCTCCTGCCATCCGCCTCCTCTGCTTCACCACCCGCCACACACTCACTCTACCACCTCCGCCCATCGGTGAGTACCAATATAAACTTAGTAGTTATACATATGTATGTACTATTTTCTATAGAAATGGCAATGATTTTCTGTATATGTAATGTATTTCATGGGGCAAATGAAGGCTGGGGAACGTAACTTCCGTATTTCATCTATTTCTTTGGGGGAAAATTGATCCGCTTAACATTGTTTCCTATAATGTCGCGTTTTTAGGAACGTAACCCCGACATTAAGCAAGGACTTACTGTATCATCTCCTCATCACTTACCACAATCTCCATGATCACCACTATCACCACCACTACCTCTGTTATCACCACCTAAATCATAACTTCAGTGATGCAGAGATGGATTTGCTTTAGCCAGAGCAGATCAGCACAACATTCACTGCCTCCCACCCACTCATCCCTCCGTCCCACCCACTGCATCTCACCGACACTCTGTCTCTCTCACTCATTCTACTATGACTATCATTCATGATATGATATTGAACAACAAAAAATACTGTATTGCCAAATTAGTAAATAAAAGCCAAATTAAAGTTTAACACAGTCACCATTTGTGTACACTCCCTGCTTCACCATAGTAACAGATACCAGCTGAGAGCTACCGCCTCCGTCTCCCTAGCAACAACCCCCTTCATCCACCACTACAATCCGTGCACCTCCTCCCCTCCCTCACCGAGTCAGCTAACTCCTGTGCAAAGAAATGTACAGTGGTCCCTCGATTAACGAACGGTCCAATTAATGAAATTTCGGTTAACGAATTAGCTCCCATAAGGATTTTCAGTTTGATTAACGAACAAAACTTTGATTAACGAAAGCCTTACGAGAAACACGTTTTATTGTGCGCCTCAGCTGAACAGCTGATCGGCCATTCCGCCAATACAGTAATCAATTCTATGTTTACATTTGTTTCCAGTGGAGTAAATATCAAGAAAGTTGGTCTCTTGAATATTTCTGCAATTTTTATATTAAAATTATTGATCATTCTGAAATTTAGTTAACATATTGATAATATAGACAGTACAGAGAACAGTTTTTGCGTGCCCATCAGCTGATTGAATCACCCAACAACGCTTCTCAGTTTAACTTTGTTTACAGTGGAGTGAACATCAAGTTTGTTGGTCTCTTGAATACTGTATTTTTGCATTTTTACATTAAAATTATTGGTCATTCTGAAATTTAGTTAATATATTGATAATATACAGTGCAGAAATTATTATGAAACACTAAGAAGGCATTAGAACCAATGCACTCTGTAAAGAATATGGCATGTCATCATCGACTGCCTCTACAATCAGCTGTTTGATATGTAAACAAAGCTGCCGGTAATACGACATACACACCTCAAAGTAGGTTAAAATACAGTACTGAACTGTATTCTATTGTTTTTTTATTTATTATTGTACAGTACAGTCAACCCTCGCTTTACGCAGTCCCACTTTACGCGTTTCCACGTTTACGCGGTACCCTGCCGAACACGGAATGCTCACTTTCCGCGGTGTGTGTACCCTTTTACGCGGAGAGCGGCGCGAGCAGGGTGCGCACAAGGTCGCCCAGTCATCAAAACATTACCGAGTTCTTCACCCGCCACCTACCACAGCCGGCCCAAGTCAGTGATAGTGATAATGATGGTGAGGATATGGACTTATATAGACTTTGAGGGGTTTGACAAAGAGGCCCTGCAAGCCTCTGTGGTGGATAGTGATACAATTGATACAAGTGATAAAGGTGAGGGCCAATAATCTGCCCTCTGCCTTGGAACCAACCCCCCATCCCCGTGTGCCCAGCCATCTTTTCTACTAATGTAAGTGTTAAAAAACTTAATATTATTGATATTTCTCTTAATTATTAATTGTGTGTGCATACCATCATAAAATTAAGAAGTTATTTTTACTACAACGTAGGTATTGTGTCTGAAAAAGTGGAGTTTGGGGGTCGGCCCAGTCTCTATTTCAGTTAATCCCATATGTTATGTTGTTCACTTTACGCGTTTCTCACTTTACGCGGGCCGCCGTGGGTTCAATTGACCACGTAAAGTGAGGGTTCACTGTATACTGTACAGTACAGTACTGTATTTAGTTTATATTTGATGTTTTGTTAATTCTATTTCTGGTATACAGTACTTTGTATGTATACTTTTTCTGTGAGTTGGAACCAATAACTTAATATCCCATTGAAATAATAGATTCGGTTAACGAACGACTCTGTGGAACCAATTATGTTCATTAATCGAGGGACCACTGTATATTCCCTTTATGTGTTTGCCCTTAGGACAATTATTTCTTTTACTGTTTTTCACAATATGTGTAAAGGATGGTGTGTGCATGTAACTGAGTAAAAATAAATGAAGAAAGTTACGTATATCTATCCGAAAATACGAGTTGAAAAACAACCGTGATATCTTACAACTTGGCCTAGTAGCCTGGTGGTTACAGTGCCGAGTCTAACCCAGTACAATGCCATGATTAATCACTATTAAGCACTATTCTATCAGAAAACACTTATAATAACAGTAAATCCAGTGAAATATGGCAGGGAGTGAGGAGAGTTACAACTGCAGACGATGCTTTAACTAACAGTCACTCACTCCCTTTACCCTCTCCCATTGCCAGGTGTATGTATGGGAGAAATACACATCTTGTAGTCTAATTTGAAAATGGTGACGGGCACAGTAATAAACATTATATAAACTATGCATTTTCCTACAATAACAAAATAAGAAACATTGTATCATTACTAGAGTGAATGAAATAATATTCCCACAAACAACAGTTGACAACACTGTTTATGTACCTTTATGTTTCACATGTTTCATTGTTTTTATCATCAGTATTTTTGATGTGTTGCAAATATTTTGTCACAGAGCTTAGTACAGTAAGAGCTTAGTACAGGAGCACATCCTCCCTCCTAACAAAAGTGCTTTAGTTGAACTTAACCGTTTTGTTCAACAGGGACTTGCTGTACTGTAAATAAAATATGTGCTATTGTATTTTATGATATGCTGTGTATCAATTTTATTGTTTATCAAAGCAATTTTTGTTTAAAAAGCTGTTATAGCACTACAGGTGTCAGACACGTGAATAAATGACTTCAGTTGCTTTCGGATTGTTAGACTAAATTAGAATTTTTTTTGAAAGGGGGCACAGTTGGGATACCTGGAAGAGTCAGATAGTTGGAATAGTTGGAATTCAGATTAAATGAAATACACTGTAAATAAAATAAAATATACAACATTGGATTGGTGGAGATGTTCTGCATACAGTGACTGGCCTGACATGAATGGAGGAGGTTGTTGGGTGTTACTGGATTAGTGCCGCAGGAACCAAATTTTACCAGGGAGTGCTGAATATTAATTCTGGAGCCCTAGATGCTCTGTGGTGCAATGTATAATACAGCTCCTCCCCGACTTACGACAGGGTTAGGGACTCAAATCTAGGTCGTAAGTCGAAATGGTCGTAAGTCGGAAATGCTTAAATATTACATAGAAAATCGAAAAAGGTGTCTCTTTTTCTTCTCAGTGTAATGGTCATGATAAGAGCTAACCTGAAAACCTTAAGAATTCATATTACGCTCAAACGTCCACAAAACCTTCCGAGTCCCCCAGTGGAAACGTCCCCCGTTTTCTCTGTTTCCCCCGCCTTTGTCTATGGGAGCAGACGCTGTATGCTGGGACCTGTTGCCATCCATTCCTTTGTAATCAATTTAATTTTGCTTTCGATAGCTGAGTCAGAGCATTGTTAGTGAAGATAATAGTAGAGAATGAAAAGGAGTTCATAGTCTCAATTTCAACGTCAGAGGGTACCGTAAATTAATTCATTGGAATAGGAGTAGCTGGACTCCCTGGTCTGGTTTGAGTGAGGGCACGCGGGCATTTTAACCGTTAGTAAGTGCCCGTCCCTTCATCCATACAGGTATGCCATTCCACGCTGTGTTGTAATTTGCCCTTCTTTAAGTGATTTGACCCAATTGATAGTTGATTGTGCAAGTGTTACAGTAACGTAGTTGATATGCTCTGAGTAAAGTCATATTTACGTCTTTAACGTCCCCTGAAACGTGTTGTTGTTGTCACCGGTTAGTAAGTGCCCGTCCCTTCATCCATACAGGTCCCTAACGCAGCCTAGGCCGTGTCTGTAGGGTGGATGTTGTATCCACTATGTCTGGGGACATGTCCGAGGTCCAGTAGGATCAGTTACCTTCGTGAGACCCGGCCGTCAGACACTTCAGACCACCTATAGCCCCCATAGCTGGCTCGTCTGGCCCTAACGCTCGGTCCACGAGGTGACCCTGGACCACCAAGCCACACACCACTACCAGCCCCCATCATTGGTGGATGAGTGTCTACCTCAGTAGGGCTATATTTGTGTGGTGGAATTAACCCACTGGGATCTCCAGAGTTCGTCGGATAGTACTCCATGGTGGCTGGACCCCATGGCTGTTGCTTGAGTATCACTCCTGACGACTGAGTGTTGTAGTGGCAGTTGCTCTAGTATGTATGGTGCTAAGTGACTATCCTAGTTGTGCTATTGAGTATGTCCACCCAGTAGGGTTGGAAGGGTATTGAATATGTCCACCCAGTAATGGTGTGAGTATGTTGAGCCTGAGGGCCTAGTAATAGATTTCGTCTGTTAGTACAAACCAATTCTTTCTTCTAATTTCATATTCATGTTTAAATAAACTTTGTATTTGTATAATTGTGTATATTATTTACCTACAGTATTTACCGTTATTTCTTCCCTATTGCTTGATACTATCATTACACCTACCCACGAGCCTCCTATCGTCACGCTACCAATGGTGATATATAAGAGTAAAAGGAATTGTTACTGGCACACAGGCCTTCATGAAGGGTGGCAGTAGCAGCCCTCATAAATGGTGGCAGCGGTGGGATGTAATGAACATAGTATCGAGTTGGGAGGAATGACTGTGATACTGTAGTTTAACTGAGTGATAACCATTTCTCTGTACGGGTATTTAATAACCATTCCACTGTAACTAATGAGTATTTCAGATTGCTAATAATTTTGTTCCATATTTTTCCGAGGTTACTTTTTGTGGTGGTTTGCAGAGAAAGTGAAATAAGTTCAAAGAAATACCTTGGAGTTAGGTTAGAAAAAGTCTTGTTTAAAGTAAAAGGAAACCTGCAACAATAACTTGTAGAGTGTGAATAAGGTTCATTAATATTGGAAGAATTTTGATATGTAACAATCTGCCCAAATTTTTTTTTCTGTTGTTAACTCAGTATTACTTACAGACAGTGAATACATGTTTGGGCCGTGGCACTAGTTGTGAAATGTTCCATCGTGGGAGTGCCCAGTGTTTTAATTCTGAGTGCTAACAGAAGCATTGCACTATATGCAAAGGTTAAGTGGATGCTAATTCTGCATTTGTAATATTCTTTAGTTATGTGTTAGGTAGGATATATATTCCATTTACTTAATATCTCGGGGCATTTTACAGTTCCTACTATTAATATTCCTATGTATACGCTATAATTTTAAAGTTATTTTAACCAGGTGCTAACGGGTCATTATTTTGTGTAACGTATGTTATGTGAACTCTAATGCCAGTATACTTTCAGAATACAGTATTATATATGTGAGGACCTTATGGTGATACGGTATATGGAAAATGTTATACAAGTGTATGGACCCAGAATTGTGAGTACGGAAATTCGTGAAGTGTTCACGCAGTGTTGCACCATACTGAGTCTGTGAATGGCAAAGTGTCTAAGTGAATTTTTGATGCCATAATATTATCTTTGGGGAGATTAATAATCTGAACAGTAGTTTGAATAGTTGATGCATGGAGTGTTAGTCGTATTGCAGAAAATCAGTACCAGTCCTTGGGTCTTGAGTGAGCCCTGTGCATGTATCGTATTTAAAGTGGGTTATAGTATTGATTTGTTGTAACACAATGGCAGATGCTAACGCAAATAAGGGGACCATGACGGCCAAAGCCGCTGTTGATTTAGCAACAGAAGTCCAAGCTCTTCGGGCTAAACTCACTGAGTCTATGGATACGATAAGGAGACAACAAGCTTTGCTTGATGAACGGAGGGAAGAACCGGCTGTACCTACTCGTCCTGCCGTGGTTCCACTTTTGCCCCCCCCTGCCATGGTTCCACTTGTACCTCCTCCTGCCGTGGTTCCACTTGTACCCCCTCCTGCCGTGGTTCCACTTTTGCCCCCTACTAACGATATACCCAACCGACCTCCTGGTCCCCCTTACCACCAATACGTTCCGAGGCTGTCCTTGGACGACCTCGTTGGTCTTAACACAGACAACATCTTAACTAAATTCTGTAAGAGAGTAGAATATTGCGCAGTTAGCTCAAGGGATAGATGGTATGTAGCTACCGACCGCATGGACCAGCAGATTGAAGACATGGTCCAAGTAGAACTCGGCACCGATGAGGAAAATTGGGATAAACTTAAAGCCACCTTGCGGAAGTTGTTTGTGAAACCAATCCCTCTGGAAGTTGCCTGGCAGGAATTTGCGAGGTTAGAGTACCATTTGGAAGATGATCCCCGGCGCTTTTTGGGCCAAGTTAAATCAGTTCTCACAACCATTTTCCGCCGGTATGGGCCCAGGGAAGGTGAAGAACAAACTTTGAAAGATAAATTGTACCAGAAACTGCCAGAACAGTTGAAAGAGGAGTTGATATCCTATTATTCCCCTTGTTGTCCAGTAGACACGATGGCCGAACAATTGGAGAAACTCCGACATATCTATCTGCGAAGTAACAGAACTGGGTATCCTGGTATCCGCCCAGTTCACAAGCATGCGACCCAAGAACTTCCCATAAGTGAAAGAGCCAGTCGGGCCGAAGGTAACGTAACAGGAGGAGCTTGGGGTACCAGTAGTAAGCGAGATCAACACGCGGTAGCCTTATTTGAAAGTCCTCGTAAAAGGTTAGTTGGAAAGCGACAGGGACCTTACTGTCCATATTGCCGAACACCGAATCATGATACTTCTACTTGCCCCTTAAATCCACCCCCACGTTCATGTTGGGATTGCTTGGAAGTAGGATGTCGGAGAAACAGTCAACGCTGCCCTGGACGCGCCAACCGTCGGCACTATCCAAAATATTGACATAAGCGGGTTCCTTCCAATGTGTCTCCTTGCATTTGGTTTACTGTAAATGAACGTGTCTGTCTTGCTTTAATAGATACAGGTAGTGAAGCCACCTTAATTCAGGAGAGCCTAGTAAAAACTTTGAATTTGCAACCCATCAAACCTTGTAAAGATAGATACCAGGGTGTTACGGGAGATGAGCTAAAAATTAAAGGTAAAGTAGTCATAACAGTACAAGTAACCCCCCAGTTGCAAGTCAGACACCATGCTATTGTGGTGGATGATAAGTACTTTAATGCAGAATTGCTATTCGGAGCAGATCTCCTTGGTAGATTTAGAGTAACCTGGGAACGTAAAAGGAAACTTTTCAGTTGGGCAGGCCAGTCACATGAATATGGGAAAGTAGTAATGAGAGATCACATGCAAGGAATCAAATGCGTCAATAGATTGTCATTAAAGCCCGATGTACCTTGTCCACCACAGTTGAAGAGTCTCCATATTGATAGGAAGACTATTGTACGAGGCCACCATGTACCGATCTTATCCATCAAGGTGAAAAGATGTATCAACAGAGATATGTTTGTCCATGTAAATGACATCCAGGTTCCCCCTAATGATTCTTCCTCAGAATCAGAGCCTGATGAGAGAGATGCTATACGGGATGAGGAGAGAACAGTAGTTGCTCCTGCTCCCCGATTTCCCGTAAGGATGAGAAAACCAGTGGTGAGACTGGATCTTTAAAAGCAGTGAGCTTTTAAGTGACCCCCATTGGTTGATAATGAAGTGCACAATCAGTTATAAGTAACGGTGGAAAAGGGATAGGTAAAGAATTGATGATTTTTTTTTATTAAAAGTATTTTGCAGAGGAAGGGTCAATTTGCAGTAAAGACAGAGATTGGAAGATGTATTGGCAGTTATGCAATCATCTGAAGGGTATCTGTTACTAGTATGAGTAAAGATACCAGTGGTGAATTCTCAAGTTCTGGTTGGTAAGTCCTACGTAGGCTGGGGGTTGTTGGTATATAGGTGTAGAGTTCGTGACTTTCAGGGAGTATTCGGGCATATAAATATGGTGCTATTACTTCTACATGGCAAATGCCATAAGTACAGACAGTTTTTGGTTTGGTGGTGTTCTCATGAGGACCGTTTCGTTAGCATTGAATTCTTGGGAATACCCGCTCGTTCGGAGTCCCTTGAAGGGTGCTGCCTCTCGCGAGTGCGACATAACTCTTAAGATTAAGGGCAACAAATCATTCCTTTGACTTGATGGGGTCCGTTCGTCTATGTCCTAGCTTGAGAAATCTATGTTAAACCTCAGTGTGTCCTGTCAGCATTTGACCAATCGCGTAAAAGAAACTTTCATAATCTATGAACATTGAAATTTGAGTTCTGTAAGAAATTTTGAGTGTGCATTTTATCTACCGATGTGAGGGTGTATTTTGTAACATGTAACACCATTTATTATTATATGATATGAGGTATCTAACTCAAATCATTATTATTCTATGATGATGTACTTGACCCCATTTATTATTATATGATATGATGTATGTAACACCATTTATTATTATATGATATGATGTATGTAACACCATTTATTATTATATGATATGATGTATTTACCGCCATTCAGTATTATTATGACATGATGTACCTAACCCCATGTGCTATTATTTTTGGTGCTATTTTGTAATATGTATCCCAATATATTTTTTTATGAAGGTGTGTCACATTCTAATTGTATGTTAACAGATTTCCATTTCTTGTACCTAATCCTGACCACCGGTAGGGAATTATTTTTCTAGTTTTATTGATATAATTTGTGCAATGTTTTGTATGAGGATTTATACTTTATATTAATGATTTAATATGTATGTCACTACTTACGTGTTTTCTGAACGTTACCGCATAATGATGAATCTTGGGGAAGGAGGAAGCTTTGTAATGGTCATGATAAGAGCTAACCTGAAAACCTTAAGGATTCATATTACGCTCAAACGTCCACAAAACCTTCCGAGTCCCCCAGTGGAAACGTCCCCCGTTTTCTCTGTTTCCCCCGCCTTTGTCTATGGGAGCAGACGCTGTATGCTGGGACCTGTTGCCATCCATTCCTTTGTAATCAATTTAATTTTGCTTTCGATAGCTGAGTCAGAGCATTGTTAGTGAAGATAATAGTAGAGAATGAAAATGAGTTCATAGTCTCAATTTCAACGTCAGAGGGTACCGTAAATTAATTCATTGGAATAGGAGTAGCTGGACTCCCTGGTCTGGTTTGAGTGAGGGCACGCGGGCATTTTAACCGTTAGTAAGTGCCCGTCCCTTCATCCATACAGGTATGCCATTCCACGCTGTGTTGTAATTTGCCCTTCTTTAAGTGATTTGACCCAATTGATAGTTGATTGTGCAAGTGTTACAGTAACGTAGTTGATATGCTCTGAGTAAAGTCATATTTACGTCTTTAACGTCCCCTGAAACGTGTTGTTGTTGTCACCGGTTAGTAAGTGCCCGTCCCTTCATCCATACAGGTCCCTAACGCAGCCTAGGCCGTGTCTGTAGGGTGGATGTTGTATCCACTATGTCTGGGGACATGTCCGAGGTCCAGTAGGATCAGTTACCTTCGTGAGACCCGGCCGTCAGACACTTCAGACCACCTATAGCCCCCATAGCTGGCTCGTCTGGCCCTAACGCTCGGTCCACGAGGTGACCCTGGACCACCAAGCCACACACCACTACCAGCCCCCATCATTGGTGGATGAGTGTCTACCTCAGTAGGGCTATATTTGTGTGGTGGAATTAACCCACTGGGATCTCCAGAGTTCGTCGGATAGTACTCCATGGTGGCTGGACCCCATGGCTGTTGCTTGAGTATCACTCCTGACGACTGAGTGTTGTAGTGGCAGTTGCTCTAGTATGTATGGTGCTAAGTGACTATCCTAGTTGTGCTATTGAGTATGTCCACCCAGTAGGGTTGGAAGGGTATTGAATATGTCCACCCAGTAATGGTGTGAGTATGTTGAGCCTGAGGGCCTAGTAATAGATTTCGTCTGTTAGTACAAACCAATTCTTTCTTCTAATTTCATATTCATGTTTAAATAAACTTTGTATTTGTATAATTGTGTATATTATTTACCTACAGTATTTACCGTTATTTCTTCCCTATTGCTTGATACTATCATTACACCTACCCACGAGCCTCCTATCGTCACGCTACCAATGGTGATATATAAGAGTAAAAGGAATTGTTACTGGCACACAGGCCTTCATGAAGGGTGGCAGTAGCAGCCCTCATATCAGCACCACAATAACACTCACTTTTAAGCTTGCCAGCCATTTTAAAGTGAATTACAAAAAAAAATTTTGTCTGTGTACTGACTTTGGGACTCGAAAATACGTAATTTTACCAAATTCTGATACGACTGAGGCAGGTTGTAAGTGCGGGGGTGGTCGTAAGTCGAGTAGGTCGTAAGTCGGGGAGGAGCTGTACTTACACCCAAAATATTGGCATGCTACAGCACCCTTCCTTCCCACATCCATGTACTAGGTGGAGTGAGCCAGCACACACAAGACCACAACAATAATGGATGCCCCTCATGTAACGAGGAGGGCCAGCCCAATGGTCAATTAGGCGTGAATTTGTTTAATGTGTAGAAGCTGTCACCAACACAACAACCACACCCTAAATTAACGAGTTGCATGTCCCAGTGTCAACTGCACTGGCTAACCATTACCCTGGAACACAATCCACAAATCGATTAGCATCCAGATTCCCAATTACTGCTGGGTAAACTTGCCCATACTTTCTCCCTGCCTGGGGATCGAACCCAGGTCTGCTCGCTTGACAGGCGAGCATGCTGACCGTTACACCACAGGTTGGCAGCCTCACCAAGCATGGAGTGCAGTGTGGCGAGTGTTACTCATGTGGCCAAATATGCTGAGATTTTCCCAGGTAATTTTATATAACTCGGCATTTCCCGAGTTATTTTATAATAAATTGTGAGACCATATCCGTGCTGAGTTACATGAAATTCCGAGATATCGAATGCCGAGTTATCGAGGGTTTACTGTTCTTATATTACATCAAATTAATTGTTTTATTGTAATAGTTAGTGTACCATGTGAAATAGCTAAGGTATTGTGTATTATCAATATTATTGAAATTGTGCATTTTGGTTGTACTGTACAGTACTCTACATATAATTATCAGCCAAAATCTTGGTATTTGTATCGATACTTCTCTATATACAAGCATAAAAACAATATATGCTTGTATTTATTATAAATACAGTGATCCCTCAAAGATTCAGACCCGGTAAATCCGGATTTCGAAAGATTCGGACAAAATTTGGGGGGTACCGGGGGCTAAGAAGCCTCCCTATGAAACATTCCCAAAACAGAGCAAAGATCATCTTAGTTGAGACACATAAACAGATTTGTCAATAGTTGTTTGTGGGAATATTATTTCATTGACTCTAGTAATGATACAATGTTTCTTATTATGTTATCGTAGGTAAATGCTTGGTTTATATTATTTGTTTATCACTGGGCCCATCACTGTTTTGAAATTAGACTACAATATATGTATTTCTCCCATACATATTTCGATCATGCGCCTGGCAATGGGAGTGAGTGACTGATAGTTAGAGTGTCATCTGCAGTTGTAACTCTCCTCACTCCCTGCCATATTTCACTTGATTTACTGATATTACTAATGTTTACTGATATAGTAATGCTTAATAATGATTAATCATGGCATTGTAGCCAGGTTAGACTCATCACTGTAACCACCAGGCCACTGGCCCAAGCTATGAGGTCTTATGGTTGTTTTCAACTCGTATTTTTGGGTAGATACAGAAATATCTCCGTTAGCCGGAACTCCTCAAACACGGAAATCTCCGATAGCCGGAATTGAAATTTGCACGGAAAATCCTTCCCAAAGCCGGAATTTAAAAAAAAATTCCGGTAAATTTAATGAAAATGTCTAAATAAAGATGAAAGTTAAAGTTTTTTTTTAGGGGGGGGCGGGGGGTGGGCTGACCTGGTCTGACTCAATGTCAGGTAGAGGTAGGGTGGGGATTAGCAGTCTCATATTACTGTACTGACCTTCTGATGGAATGTCAGGTCACCCTTTCTTGGGTGGGGGATTACATTACATAACATTTTAAAAATGGAGTGAGAAAGTAGAAAGATGTGGATGATTAGAAAGATGGAGTGAAAGGAGTGGTAACATACACAAGTGTTGCTAAGCGATAAGCTTCTCAACAGCTGATCTTTTAATTCACCTCCATGCAGTCACATAACAAGACCCTCACTGGATGCTTGTTGTCTTAATTCTCATACTTTTTACTTTTACTTTTATCCTCTTCGCCACTGATCGGCTTGTTAGCCGCTTGGGCGATCGGTCACGTCTCTGAATACTTTTCCTTTTCATTTATCTTCTTCACCAAAAGATCGGCTCGCTAGCCGCCTGGGCGATCGGTCACGTCTCTGTAACGCACTGTTGGCAAATACTGGGCATGCACTGGCTCCTGAATGTATCTGAATCCGCTCCAGTGTTGGTCAAGTCTTGTCTTGAAAGAGCTCACACTCGGTGCCGTCACAACACTCTCTGGTAGATTGTTCCAAGAGTTTACAACTCTCACTCCGAAAAAGTTTGCCCTCACAGTTTCTGGACTTGCGGCTTCCTCAATCTTGAGCTGTGACCTCTTGTGGGACGAGCGTCCGCCAGCTCCAAGTAAGAACACTCGACTGAGTGTGTGTGTGTGTTTGTGTGTGTGTGTGCGCGTGCTTATCAAGCTTATTGTAGGATTTAAAGAAGTTGATGAAGAGTTTGTTCAGGAGTCAGGTGGTGAGGTGACATGCCAAGACACTTACACACTACACACATTAACAGCACTACTAAACCATTGTCTTATAGCATTTTACTTTATAATTTCTATTTTAAAATTAATTGATACATGATGGCTCGACAGGGCTACTTTTGCACTTAGACAACTGATCAATGAATAAACCAGGGCATATGGAGACTTATTATACACTTGTGATGTCACAAAGCTTTGAAACTGCAACCACATAAATTAACACAACCCGTACTCAAATGTTCTAAGTTCATTACTAAAATTATTATGTATGGTGCAAAATAAGGGATGTTTGTACTCAAATTAATTGCTATCTTACAAGAATTTCAGCAATGCAAGTTGTATTTTCCTAAGAAAATTCAGTGACATTTTATAAACAGAAAATAAAAGCCCTCTGCCTTTCATAATCTGAGTACGCGTTAATCTCCCCACCTCCCCCGCTCCTCCCAGCCGGAGAGAGAAAGGTCTACTGGGGGTAAAAGTCACCGCTACGCCCCCATCCCCCCACAAATGGCTGATTCCCGTGTGTGTGTGTGTGTTTATGTGTAATAATAATAATAATAATAATTAGCGGTTTATCGAAAGGGAATGACTGCCAGAAGGCTGAAAATATACAAAAGAACCTCGATTTACACGGTTCTCGTTTACGCGTTTGGTCATTTACGTGGTACCTTGCCAGAACCGGGATGCCCGATTTACACGGAGAATTTACTCATTTATGCTGGTGAAGTATAATTTGTTTATTTACTGAAGATATATATGTTTTTAGCTCATAAGATATATAATTTACATTGCTGGAATCCTTACAAGATGGTAATCATTTTAAATATAAACATCTTAAGATTTGCATTTGACATACAAATTTTAGATGTAATTTAAGGAGATCATGAAAATAAGCAAATATTTTATCTTTTGTGCAAAATATATGAAGTTTACATTCAAAATATTCCCTGACCTGCAAGGAATCCAGAAATGTCAATTATATTATCCTTACTTTAGTCTGAGGTATTATTTATTACTAAAAATATAAATTTACTGTTTTCTCCCAAACATTTCTCTGGTAGGGAGGGAAGGTGGGGGGTGGGGGTTAGGGAGGAAAATAAGGACCCAGCGAGCGTGGGAAGAGGGGGGGAGGGAGCTGAGGTGGGGTATTTTGATTGACAGATAGTGTCTGGGTGAATAATAATTTGTATATTTACTGAAGATATTTGTTTTAACTCATAAAATTCATACAAATTACCCGGCCAGAATATAATTTACATTGCTGGAATTCTTATAAGATTTTGATTATTTTAAATATAAACATCATGGAATTTGCATTAGACTTACAAATTTTAGATCTAATTTAAGAATTTTGATTACAAAGCCAAAATTTTATCTTTTGTGCAAAATATATGACGTTTATATTCAAAATATTCCTGGCCTTGCAAGGAATCCAGCAATGTCAATTATATTATCCTAACTTTAGTCAGGGGTATTATTTATTACCATATCTTAAAATCTAGTGTTTTCACCCAAACATTTCTCAGAGAGGGAGGAGCCAGCGAGCGTAGGAAGAGGGGGGGTGGGTAGTTGAGTCCATTATTTGAATGAGCATTAACCTGGCGACTGTATTTCTCTTAAATATGAATTGTGTGTGCATACCATCATAAAATTAAAATGTTATTTTTACTACAACGTAGGTATTATGTCGGTATATTGTCGGAAAAAGTGGAGTTTAGGAGTCGGCCCAGTCTCTATTTCAATTAATCCCATATGTTATGTTATTCCATTTACGCGTTTCTCGTTTTACGCGCTACTCCGCCGGTTCAATTGACATCGTAAATCGGGGTATTACTGTAATTAGGGAATGGTTTTCTTGATTTACAAATAATGTACAAGTGATACAAATATGATATATAATAACTAGGTGGGGAGAAGCTCAAACTACAGGGCATTTCAACATAGTGACAGTGCACAAAGTATGATTGACTGGGAGTGAATACACTGGTCGATCACAAGCTATTGATAATTTTTACAATGGTTGGGACTGGGCTGTTCTTATAGCGATCAGTTCGTGCTCATATGGGCTGGATGCGGTTGTGGTGTCAAACAGCAATTCTCGGACGAGGGATCTCGGGCGGTAGTAGGAGCTGGTGTCGAGGATGGTGCAGAAGCTTCTCACCAAATTTGCAGATGAGGTCGTGGTGATGGTCAGTGTGTTGAGTGCTTCTTGATATGTGGAGTAGGAAGAGGAGAGAATAATCTTGCATTCCCTCTTTTGCACTTTTTCTAGGTGTTTACGTTGTGTGGCATTTAGGGAGGAAGACCAGGTAGGGGGGAGGCATAGGTGAGCTTGGGAAGTATGAATGTTGAGTAAACACTGAGGAGCTCGGGGGCAGGAACACCGAGGGACTTGAGTCGACGGAGGAGGTGAAGACGGAAACTCGAGGATTTGACAACTTCACTGATGTGTGGTTTCCAATTTAGTTTGTTATCTATGGTGACGCCGAGGAGCTTAGTGGAATATACAACCTGGAGTGTGTTGGGACCTAAAGCATTGGAAGGGGGTGGGACAACGTCGGAGGAGAGGTTGATGTGCATAACCATGGTCTTGGTATGGTTGATGGTGACGTGGTTGTTGGTGGCCCAGTTTTGGAGACTATTCAATAAATCCTGAAGGGCGGTATAGTCGGGAGCAGAATTGTTGACACTGATCCCAATGGTGGAGTCGTCGACATATTTCCAGCGAGCAGGGGTTTCTCTTAGGGCATCATTGATAAGCATAAGGAAGTATAGTGGTCCCATCTCGGTGCCTTGGGGGACGCCACAGGTGAGTGACTGAAAGGTGGAGACACCCCTTGGAAGCGTACAGCTTGGCATCAGTTACTGAGGAAGTCTGTAAGCCATGGTATAAGACTTCTTTGAAACCCAAGGTCGATAGCTTTGTTGATGATTAAATTGTGGTCGACTAGGTCAAATGCCTTATGTGTGTGTGTGTGCGCGAGGGCAAACTTTTTCAGAGTGAGAGGGGGTGAACTCTTGGAACAATCTACCAGAAAGTTTTGTGATGGCACCGAGTGTGAGCTCTTTCAAGACAAGACTTGACCAACACTGGAGTGGGTTCAGGTACATTCAGGAGCCGGTGCATGCCCAGTACTTGCCAACAGTGCGTAGCAGAGATATGACCGATCACCCATGCGGCTAACGAGCCGATCTATTGGTGAAGAGGATAAAAGAAAAGGAAAAGTAATCAGAGACGTGACCGATCGCCCAAGCAGCTAACGAGCCGATCAATGGTGAAGAGGATAAAAGTAAAAGTGACCGCGCCATCCCCCCTCCCCTCACTGTTTGTGTAAAGTACAGTCGGCCCTTAACATACGCGGGGGTTACGTA
>NW_024713129.1:7912250-7931545 GCF_018991925.1 Homarus americanus
ATCAGTGTGCTTTGGTTCGGTTACGTGTTACTTTTCTCCCAGGTACACCTCCCAGCCTCCCTAAGTACTCCTGTCACTACCTGATACACGTCTAACCTCCCAGGTACACCACCCAGCCTCCCAGGTACACCGCTGACACTGCCAGGTACCTCGAACACTGCCAGGTTCAGACTGCGTGCCCACCTCAGACACTCCCAGGTGCACCTCAGTCTCCAGAGTCACCTCCTGGCACTCCAGGTACACCTCCGACACTCCCAGGTACACCTCCCACGACCTCCCAGTGCCACTTCTCACTCCCAGGTCACCTCCAGCCTCCAGGTACAGCTCCGACACTCCCAGGAAACCTCCGTGCTCCCAGATTACACCTCCTGACACTCCCAGGTACACATCCCCAACACTCCTAGGTATTCCTCTGACACTCTGGTACATCTGACCTCCAGGTACCTCAGACACACCTGGTACCTCGGCCACTCCCAGGTACACCTCTTCACTCCTGGTTCTACCTACCTCCCAGGTACCTCAGACACTCCCAGGTACACCTCAAGACCTCCCAGTACACTGGCCTCCAGGTACACCTCAGACACTCCTGAGACACCTCTCACACTCCCAGGTACCACTCTCCACACTCCCAGGTACACCGCTGACGCTGCCAGGTGCACCTCTGTCCTCCATGTACATCCGACACTCCTGGGTGGACCTCGGCCTCCCAGGTACTCCACTGACCTCCTGGGACACCCCTGACAGATCCCAGGTACACCTCCACGACACTTCCAGGTACACCTCTGACACTCCTGGTGCTTCTCTGACCTCCCAGGTACACCTCAGACCTCCCAGGTACACCTCAGACCTCCAGGTACATAGGCCTCCCAGGCACATCTCTGGCCTCCCAGGTACACCTTGACACTGCCAGGTGCCTCTGTCACTCCTCTCACCTCCGACCTCCCAGGTACACATCAGCACTCCAGATACTCCCCAGCACTCCTGGTTCACCCCTCACAGTCCAGGTGACCTCCATGCTCCCAGGTACACCTCCCACCCCACACTCCCAGGTACACGTCCAACACTCCCAGATACACCTCCAGACACTGCAGGTATCTCTGGCTCCCAGGTACACTCTGACACTCCCAGGTACCTCTGACTCCTGGGTACTCCTCTGTCTCCTGATACACCTCTAACCTCCCAGGTGCACCTTCAATGCTCCCAGGTACCCAGCTGACTCTACCTGGAACCTCAGACACTGCCAGTACACCTCAGACACTGCCAGGACACCTCAGACACTCCAGGTACACCTCAGACACTCCCAGGTACACCTCTTTCACTCCTGGTTCTCCCCTGACCTCCCAAATCTCAGACACTCCCAGGTACCTCAGACCTCCCAGTGCCTCCTGACCTCCCAGGTACACCTCAGACCTCCCTAGGTACACCTCTCACCTCCCAGGTACCTCTCCCTCCCAGGTGCCTGCCACACCTGCCAGGTACCTCTGTCCTCATGTACACCTCCGGCACTCCAGGTACACCTCTGACACTCCAGGCTCCTGAGCACTCCTGGTACACCCCTGACAGTCCCAGGTACACCTCCGACACTCCCAGGCACTACCTCAAACCTCCCAGTGCACATCCCAGCCTCCCAGATACACCTCCAGACACTGCCAGGTGCATCTCGGCACTCCCAGTACACCTCCTGGCCTCCCAGGTACACCTCTGCCTCCTGGGTACTCCTCTGTCCTCCCTGATACACCTCTGCTACTCCCAGGTGCACCATGATACTCCCAGGTACACAACTGACCTGCCTGGTATTCCTCAGACACTGCCAGGTACCTCAGACACTGCCAGGTACACCTCCAGACACTCCAGGTGCACCTCAGACACTCCAGGTGCACTTTCTGACACTCCCAAGTGCACCTCCTTGCCTCAGGCACCTCTGACACTCCCAGTTACAAACACTCCCAGGTACACCGCCTGACACTCCCAGGTACACTCTGGCCTCCCCAAGTACCTCAGACACTCCCAGGTACCTCCAACACTCCCAGCTTCACCTCCGTCCTCCCAGATACCTTTTTACCTCCCAGGTACCTCCGACCTCCGGTGCACCTCTGACACTCCCAGGTACACCTCTGCCTCCAGGTACCTCTGTCAATCCAGGTACACCTCTGACATTCCCAGGTACTCCACTGACATTCCTGGTACACCTGACACTCCCAGGTGCCTCTGACACTCCTGGGACTCCTCCTGCTCACTCCTGATGCCTCTGCCTCCCAGGTACACCATGACTTGCCAGGTACACCACTGACACTGCCAGGTACACCTCAGACACTGCCAGGTGCACCTCGAACACTGCCAGTACCTCAGACACTCCCAGGTACACCTCAGTCACTCAAGGTCACCTCTGACACTCCAAATTGCCCGACACTGCCAGTACACCTCTGACACTCCCAGGTACACCTCCACTCCCAGGCACCTCTGACCTCCCAGGTGCTCCACTGACACTCCTGGTACCCAGTCCCAGGTGCACCTCCCTTCTCCCAGGCACCTCTGACCTCCTCGTGCTTCTCCCACCTCCCAGGTACACCTCCAGACACTCCCAGCCACCTCAGACCCCAGGTACATGGGCACTCCCAGGCACCTCTAACACTCCAATTATGTGCCAGGTACACCTCTTTACTCCATATTACTTCCGACCTCCCAGACACCTCTGCACTCCCAGGTACCTCCGACACTCCCAGGTACACCTCTGGCCTCCCAGGTATCCACTGACCTCCTGGTACCTGACACATCCCGTGCACCTCCCAGCACTCCAGGTACCTCTGGCACTCCCATATACCTGACACTCCAGGTACCGAACTGCTCCTGGTACCTCTCACACTCTCCCAGAACCACTGACACTCCCAGGTACAGCTCCTGACCTCCCAGGTGCAGCTCGGCACTCCAGGCTGAGCACTCTAGGTACACTTCTCACCTCCCAGGTATACCGCCAGCCTCCCAGGTACACCTCTGACACTCCTGGGTGCTCCTCTGTCACTCCCTGATACACCTCCTAACACTCCCAGGTGCACCAATGCTCCCAGGTACCTGGCGAGCACTGCCTGGTCACCTCCAGACACTGCTAGGTACACCTCAGACACTGGTACCTCAGACACTCCCAGGTACCTCAGACACTCCAAGGTGCACTTTCTGACACTCCCAAGTGCACCTCTGACCTCCCAGGCACACCTCTGACACTCCCAGGTACCTGAGACACTCCCAGGTACACCATGACACTCCAGGTACAAGCTCCCCACCTCCCAAGTACACTCTGACCTCCCAGGTAAACCTCCGACCTCCCAGCTACACCTCCGTCACTCCCAGATACACTTCCTCCAGTACCTCCGACACTCCCAGGCCTCCCGACACTCCCAGGTACACCTCTGACACTCCAGGTACCCCTCTGTCAATCCCAGGTACCTCTGACATTCCAGGTACTCCACTGACATTCCCTGGTACACCCCTGACACTCCCAGGTACACCGCTGGCACTCCTAGGTACTCCTCTGTCACTCCTGATACGTCTCTGCTCCAAGTACACCTGACACTCCCAGGTACGCTGACACTGCCAGGTACACCTCAGACCTGCCAGGTACACCTCCAGACACTGCCAGGTACACCTCAGACACTCCCAGGTACACCTCAGTCACTCCAGGTGCACCTCCTGTCCCAGGTACACCGCGCCACTGCCAGGTACACCTCCTGACACCCCAGGTCACACCTCCAGCTCCCAGTTTATCTCCTGCCCACCCAGGACTCCTGACCTCTGGTCTGAGATCCCAAGTACCTCGTCTCCCAGGTACACCTCTGACACTCCCTCGTGCTTCTCTGACACTCCCAGGTACCTCAGACCTCCCAGCTACACCTCAGACCTCCCAGGTACACCTTGAACACTCCCAGGCACCTCTCTGACACTCTCAGGTACCATGACACTGCCAGGTACACCTCTTTCACTCCATGTGCCTCCACACTCCCAGGTACACCTCCCAGCCTCCCAGGTACTCCACCCCACCTCCCTGTTACACCCTTGACAGTCCAGGTACACCTCCGACACTCCCAGGTACACCTCTGACACTCCCAGGTACACGTCCACCCTCCCTATACACCTCAGACTGCCAGGTACATCTCTGACACTCCCAGGTACACTCTGACACTCCCAGGTACACCTCCTGACACTCCTGGGTAATCCTCTGTCACTCCTGATGCACCTCTAACACTCCCAGGTGCACCGCTGATACTCCCAGGTACACCGCTGACACTGCCAGGTACACCTCAGACACTGACAGTACACCTCGAACACTGCCAGGTACACCTCAGACACTCCCAGGTACACCTCAGACACTCAAAGGTGCACCTCTGACACTTCAAGTGCACCTCTGACACTCCCAGGCACACCTCTGGCTGCTCCCCCCAGCCTCAAACCCTCCCAGGTACGCCGCTGACTCTCCCAGGTACACCTCTGACACTCCCAGGTCACCTCCTGACCTCCCAGGTGCTCACTGACACTCCCTGTTACACCTTGACAGTCCCAGGTACACCTCCGCCTCCCAGGTACCTCTGGCACTCCCAGGTGCACGTCCACCACTCCCATACACCTCCAGACACTGCCAGGTACATCTCCTGACCTCCCAGGTACACCTCTGACACTACCAGGTACCTCTGACACTCCTGTGTAATCCTCTGTCACTCCCTGATACACCTCTACACTCCCAGGTGCACCGCTGTACTCCCACACCGCTGACACCAGGTACCTCAGACACTGGCAGGTACACCTCAGACACTGCCAGGTACACCTCAGACACTCCCAGGTACACCTCAGACACTCCAAGGTGCACCTCTGACACTTCAAGTGCACCTCTGACACTCCCAGGCACCTCTGACACTCCCAGGTAAACCTCAAACACTCCAGGTACGCCACGCTCACTCTCCCAGGTACACCTCTGACACTCCCATGTACACCTCTGACACTCCCAGGTACACCTCCGACACTCCAGGTACACCTCCGACACTCCCAGGTACATTTCTCACACTCCCAGGTACACCTCCGACACTCCCAGGTACAACTCCGCCTCCCAGGTAAACCTCCGATACTCCTGTTACACCTCTGAGCACTCCCAGTTACATCTGGCACTCCCTAGTATTCCTTGACACTCCCTGGTACATATCTGACACTCCCAGGTACACCTCAGCACACCCTGGTACCTCTGACACTCCCAGGTACCTCTTTCCTCCCTGGTCCTCCCCTGACCTCCCAGGTACCGTCAGACCTCCCAGGTACACCTCAGACACTCCCAGGTACACCTCCTAGCCTCCCAGGTACACCTCAGAGCACTCCTGAGCACACCTCTTACACTCCCAGTACACCTCTCACACTCCCAGGTACACCGCCTGACGCTGCAGGTACACCTCTGTCACTCCCATGTACACATCCGACACTCACAGGTACACCTCTGGCCTCCCAGGTACTCCTGACACTCCCTGGTACACCCCAGACAGTCCCAGGTACACCTCCTTCCAGGTACACCTCTGTCTCCCTGCCTTCTCTGACTCCCCAGGTACACCTCCAGACACTCCCAGGTACCTCAGACACTCCCAGGTACACCTTAGACCTCCCAGGCACACACCTCCACCTCCCAGGTACACGCGCTGACACTGCCAGGTACACCTCTGTCCTCCATGTGCACCTCCGACACTCCCAGGCCTCCTGACACTCCCAGGTACTCCTGACACTCTGGTACACCCCTGACAGTCCCAGGCACCTCCGGCACTCCCAGGTACACCTCTGACCTCCCAGGTACACGTCCATCACTCCCAGATACACCTCAGACACTGCCAGGTACATCTCTGACACTCCCAGGTACACCTCTGACACTCCCAGGTACACCTCTGACACTCCTGGGTACTCTCTGTCACTCCCTGATACACCTCCTTACTCCCAGGTGCACCGCCCTGATACTCCCAGGTACAGCTGCCTGGTACACCTCAGACACTGCCAGGTACACCTCAGACACTGCCAGGTACACCTCCAGACACTCCCAGGTACACCTCAGAATTATTGGCAGTGTTGCAAGGAATCCAGCAATGTCAATTATATTATCCTAACTTTAGTCTGAGGTATTATTCATTACTAAACATGTAAGCCTAGTGTTTTTTCTCAAACATTTGTCTGGTAGGGAGGAGCCAGCGAGAATGGGAGGGGGGGGGGGCAGTTGAGTCCATTATTTGAATGGACATTAACCTGCAACTGTATTTCTCTTAACTATTAATTGTGTGTGCATACCATCATAAAATGAAGATGTTATTTTCACTACAACGTATGTATTGTGCCCAGTCTCTATTTCAATTAATCCCATATGTTCTGTTATTTCATTTACGCGTTTCTCATTTTACGCGGACCTCCACAGGTTCAATTGACCGCGTAAATGCAGACTCTACTGTACAGGGATTATTTAGGGAAAACTTTTGTGTACAATTTCCTCCTGTAGCCATAGTTTTCATAAAATAATATATACCGTACAGGTTGTACCTCTCTAGTCCGGCAACCTCGGGACCTGACCGGTGCCGGACCATGGAAATTGCTGAACCATGGAAATTCACTCTTTTCCTGGATAGATAGTGACTTGTGCTTATGCTTGGAAGCACTAGCACCACTTTCTCTGCATCATGGTCTCTTTGAAGACATATTGAAGGGTTAAATGTCATATAGTAGCTTCTCAAATTTCGCGAGTTTTTAATTCTTAACGTATTTTATTGGAACACACAAAAAAATAACTAGATAAAAATTTTGACGGCGGAAATTTGAATTTCGACGGGTTTGAACGGCCAGCCAACGTGCAGACGACGTGCATAATCGTGTAAACAGCGTCATTTCTCTTATGTACAAAAGATTCATTATTGTTATTACTGAATATCTTTTTATTGAATTAATGTTTATGTGTGCAAAATGAGCAATACAATTTATTAATAATACGTAAAATATTAAAACACACGAGGAAATGACACAGCATTGTTTTCGTTGATTACAAAACCAGTGACTGACTGGTTCTACATATAAAACTGAAGAAAATAAGACCTTGGTTGTAGCTGTAGTAAAACTAATATGGTTGTTTTAAGTAATGTTATTTAATGTTAATAAATGGAACAATAGAAGTAGCTAACGATAATGGTAAAGAAAAAGAGATCGCGTATGTAAGTGCGCACACGTGAAAACATATCGTCATTACTTTACATAAGAATATAAAAGCAACACTTATTTACTGTTCATACGTATTTTAATTAATGTTTGTGTGTGCAAAATTAACAATACAATTTATTAATAATACGTGGAATATTAGAGGAGACGAGACGGCTGCCGGCATTCTTTATGTTAAAGCTTACAAAACCAGTGACTGATTGGTTCTACATATAAAACTGAAGAAAATAAGACCCTGAGTTTAGCTGTAGTAAAATTAATGTAATAAAATTAATATGGTTGTTTGAGGTACCTGTAATGTTATTTAATGTTAATAAATGGAACAATATAAGTAGCTAACCATTAATGGTAAAGAAAAAAGTGAGATAGCACGTATGTAAGTGCGCACATGTGAAAACATATCGTCATTATTCTACATAAGAATATGAAAGCAACACTTATTTACTGCTCATATATATTGAAGGGTTAAATGTTGTACTCTGTGTAGACAAGCAGAGAGAGAGAGAGAGAGAGAGAGAGAGAGAGAGAGAGAGAGAGAGCCAAGCTGCCGGATGTGAAGAGCTGCAGAAGGACCTCTGTGGGCTCCAGGAATGGTCGAAGAAATGGTTGCTGAGATTCAATGTCACGAAGTGTAAGAGGATGCACCTGGGGCGTACCAACGGTAAGGAGGCATATCATATGTCCCAACGGGATGAAGAAAATGCACTAGTTGAGACTGTGTGTGAGAAGGACCTAGGTGTGTATGTTGACAATGAGCTGAAGTTCTCGGGCCATTGTGAGAAGAAGGTAAATCAGGCAAATAAATTATTGGGTCTTATAAGAAGGAGTGAAATGCTTCCCCATCTGGAGTAATGTCACCCCATCTGGTCCCAGAGATATGCTAGGGACTGTCAGTTGGTTGAAAATGTTCAAAGGAGGGCCACCATACTGGTGCCTGCACTTCGGCACCTCAGCTACCCTGAGAGATTGGAGCGCCTGAACTTGCCTAGCTTATACTACAGACGGGCAAGGGAGGACCTAGTTGAGGTGTATAAGCATCTCAGGGGGCACTACTCAGTTGAGTGTCCTTACTTGGAGCTGGCGGACACTCGCCCCACAAGGGGTCACAGCTCAAGATTGAAGAAGCCGCAAGTCCAGAAAACCGTGAGGGCAAACTTTTTCGGAGTGAGGGTTGTAAACTCTTGGAACAATCTACCAGAAAGTGTTGTGACGGCACCGAGTGTGAGCTCTTTCAAGAGAAGACTTGACCAACACTGGAGCGGGTTCAGGTACATTTAGGAGCCGGTGCATGCCCAGTATTTGCCAACAGTGCGTGACAGAGACGTGACCGATCGCCCGGGCGGCTAGCGAGCCGATCTTTTGGTGAAGAATATAAATGAAAAGAGACGTGACCGATCGCCCAAGCAACTAACAAGCCGATCAGTGGCGGAGAGGATAAAAGTAAAAGTAAAAAAGTAAACAAACCTTAATTTCCCGCGGCTTTTTTTTTTAGGGATTAGTCCACCCGGCATAGGTCACTGACCCACATTGGGGCCTGAGGAGCAAAAATTTAATATTCCTGTAATAATAATAATAATAATAATAATTCAGATAAATTAAAAAAAAAAAAAAACCCTGCCTATCTACCTATTGGACAAATTAAAATCGTTCCGGACCACGGGAGTTTCCGGACCACAGAACGCCGGACTAGATAGGTACAACCTGTACCAGTAAAAGTGAGGAATAAATAAAAATAATACCAATAAAATAATTACAACAAAAATACTGTAAATGGCAAATCAATAAATAAAATTCAAATGAAAGTTTAACTCAGTGACCATTTCCATACACTCCCTGCTTCATCATAGCAACGGAGACAATCTGGGACGCCGATTCCCTAGGAAAGCTCCCCACCCCTTGCACTACGAACTTTCCTCCTGCTCCTTCACTGAGCCAACTAACTCATGTGCAAATATGTATATAGGATGGTGTGTGCATGTAACAGTAAAAATAAATGAAAAAAGTTACGAAAACAGTGATATCCCCATTAGCAAGAACAATTGGTGCAGAGCACTTCCGGGGATGAGAGATTTCTGGCTAACCAGGCAACTTTCTCAAACCCGGAATAATTCCTTATCCTCAGAATCTTTTCCTGTTACTGGGAAAAGTTTCCGAGTGTCCAAACAAGACATCTTGTACACACAGACACTAGCCCACTTCCCCAGAATGTTTCTGGGTGCTGGGGATGTTTTCCTTGAGTCTTAACTACCAGAGTCCATAAATGCAGTTCTAATTAAGTTAGAAACTTCATTTCTTTACTATAATTATCCAGATTAGTTTATCTAAAAGTTTGGTAAAATAAATATATTTGAAAATTAAAAATCTATATGATATGGGCATGTAGGTAGTAGGTATTAGGCAGCTATCAAACAGGGAGGTACTACTGCCTGGGAAGATATTGGAAGCATAATGTGTTGCCTAATGGTAGACCCTGCTGCCATATGGCATCACGAAAATTGTGACCAAGTCCCAGGTTGCTCATCTGACTTTCTGCCTCATTTACACACAATTGCAGGGTCTCATTGTTTCTCTTACTTTGACAACACAACATACATAATGTATATCATTTCTCATTCTTGATTTATTTTTCTCGTTTTTGTATTTATTTATGGTTATTAATATTATTTTTAGTATATTATTTTTATTTTTAGTACAGGTATTTTGTTATTATTTTTTGAATTATAGTAATAATAATAGTTATTATTATTATTATTATTATTATTATTATTATTATTATTATTATTATCATATTTTTGCCCCCCGGGCCCTGATGTGGGTTCAGTGACCTGTGCCCGGGTGGGCTAATCCTTGGGAAAAAAAAAATAAAAAGAATGAAGCTGTGTGCTACAGCAAAGACTGATATTTTCCACTAGCATGGAGCTGTGCTGGATTAGTGGGTGTCGTGTAACTGACCTGACACAATGTCAGGTGGAGGTAGGGTAGGGGTGTAGTGGATTTCTCCCCTACAAACGCTGTTTGTCGCTGAGTAGCCGACCCCACGAATTCCACAGTGTATGCCTCGTGGTCTAGGTCAACCAGCGCCGCCCACGGAGCGGGGGTCAACTATCTACCCACGCCTACCTCCGCTATAAAAGACTTGACCTCGTGGTGACCTGTCTCTTTCTACCTGCACCAACCAGCCAGCAACACCTCCTCCTCCGCCTGCCTGGCGGTCCTCGCTCCCGCCGGCGAGCATGGCGACCCACAAGCTGGTCATCCTCTGAGCATCCTCACCAACCAGCTGTCTCTACATCACGCTTGTAACCATGCTGCCTTCCCAGCATCAAGCTGCATTGTACATCCAATACAACATGTATACAGAGAGCACACTGTGAGTTTCCTTTCTCCATCCCATCCTGAGTGTGAACCCAAACAAACCCATACCCCCCACAAATGGTGACCCCCGGAGATTCGCACTCACACAGGATGGAGGAGAAACCGATCACTCTCCCAGTCTTCAAGCAATATGGAAGACTGGCTTATCCACCCAGAAGCAGCTCTCATCGGCTCTACAGCTACTGTCTCTAAACCGCAGGTTAGAACCCTAGAGCAGCACTACTTCTCTAAGCAGACACCAGCTCCTCTTCCTGCCCCAAGCACCACGTCCTACCGACCCCAACACACTCGTCCTGACTCAGACGCCGCCCCCGGCCCAGCAGTACCCCCTGCCGCTCGTCCTGACGCGGACCCACAAACCCCTCTTTTCTCCCTCAGGTACTCCCTGCTACTGTCCTGCACCCTGCTGCTGTCGTGGACCCAGCTGCTGTCACGAGCCCTCATCCGCTTCTGCTGACGCAGCCCTTGCTCCTGACCCAGGCCCACACACCCCAGCAGGCGCATTTGACGACTCTGTACCTGCCGTGAGGGAAGCACAACATTCATCGCCTCCACAACCCTCTTTCTCCCTCTCTTCTCCCACAGATCTTGTGTGTCTAGACAGTTGCCTCCACTAGCGGCCGGCTCATCCACGCCATCGCCGTTATGTTTCACATGAGGCATGCACCGCCCGTTCTGCCTCACATGTGCCATGCAACCCTGCAGACAACATGTCTCCTACACCGCCTGGAGGGAAGGAGGGAGTATTGTAGTGGATTTCTCCCCTGCAAACGCTGTTTGTCGCTGAGTAGCCGACCCCGCGAATTCCACAGTGTATGCCTCGTGGTCTAGATCAACCAGCGCCGCCCACGGAGCAGGGGTCAACTATCTACCCACGCCTACCTCCGCTATAAGAGACCTGACCTCGTGGTGACCTGTCTCTTTCTACCTACACCAACCAGCCAGCAACACCACCTCCTCCTCCGCCTGCCTGGCGATCCTCGCTCCCGCCGGCGAGCATGGCGACCCACAAGCTGGTCCTCCTCTGAGCATCCTCACCAACCAGCTCTCTTTCTTCTTCTAGCTACAGCCGCAGCAAGCTATACCTCCTCCTCCTCCGCCTGCCTGGCAGTCCTCGCTCCTGCCGGCGAGCATGACGACCCACAAGCTGGTCCTCCTCTGAGCATCCTCACCAACCAGCTCTCTCTACATCACGCTTGTAACCATGCTGCCTTCCCAGCACCAAGCTGCATTGTACATCCAATACAACATGTATACAGAGAGCACATTGTGAGTTTCCTTTCTCCATCCCATCCTGAGTGTGAACCCAAACAAACCCATACCCCCCACAGGGAATTAGTGGTCTCATATTACTGACCTTCTGATGAAATGTCAGGTTACACTTTCTTGGGTGGGGTATTAGTGGGTCTCATGACCTTAAGATGTCTTGAATAAACACGAAAGCTAAAGTATTTTTAGAGATTGTCACAAGCACTGTACTGTATAAGTATAAATGAGCAAAGTTGTATCCCTTCAACATTACATTATATAACATTTTAAAATATGGAGTGAGAAAGCAGAAAGGTGTGGGTGTTAGAGAGATGGAGTGGAAATGAGTGTTGCCAAGCACTCCTCAACAGCTAATATTTAACTCGCAGTCAAACACACAAGTAAATTTGTCACATAATAAGACCTTCACTCCTTATGTTTCTGTCTTAATTCCCTTGTTAGGGATATGAGAGTGATGTTGGAGTGTGTGGGTAGTTGTTGGAGTGTGTGGGTGGTTGTTGGAGTGTGTGGGTGGTTGTAGGAGTGTGGGTGTAATGTTGGTGTGTAATGTTTGGCTGAAGAGTGTGAGAGTCAACCTTTTTGGAGGGTGAGGGGGGAAGGCCACACAGTCAGTTTCCCCCCCCCCCCCATTTGTCAATCAAGCGTGGCTAATTGTGATAGGGAGATTAATTTGATACCATAACGATCCTTAATAAATTCTCTATGAAACATTTTCAATAAGATATCCTTAAACGAAATATTTCTATATGATATAGTGATGGGAATTCCATTCTTTTATAAAAAAGCGTAAGCAATGTTGATACTGGAGTCAGTAAAATCAGTTCTAATTTCGTTAGACACACCAATTTTCTATCAAAATAATCGCTTGGTCGATCGGTCACGTCTCCGTTACACACTTCACTCAACTTGACTGTAATACATAACTAATCATGTCTCAACTCTTGTGATGAAGGTTGGGTGGGAGATTATTGGGTCATAATACTAACTTGACCTGATGCAACGTCAGGTCACCCAGCGTTGGGTGGGGGATTAGTGGGTCTTATGACCTGAATATGTCTCGAATGACATTATTTTTTACCTATGAGGTATATACATAGTACTATACTGTACTGTATTGTATATGAAGGGTACAGGTATTAATAAGCACAGAATATTACAGTAACATATGTGTACTGATTAATCAAAAACAAATAAGCATTACTGTATCATGAACGAGTCAGTACAGTCGGCCCTTAACATACGCGGGTTTATAATACACGGATTTGCAAATACGCGGATTGCCCCGCCGGAGGAATATTCTGTACATTGAAGTAATTGAAGTACATTCAAATCGCGCGACATTCAACTCGCGCGCGGCACCGAACACGGGATACCGACCGCTCCCGCAACCTCACACACACACGCACAGCTCTCCCTCACTCAGTCAGTCTCGCTGTAACCATGCTTGTGTTGACATCAGCATTGTAGTTGCAAAAATATTACATTTCCGTGAATGTATTATATCAAGCACAGTATGAATAGAATATCACTAATATAAGAGTATTTTAACCGAAAACTACTAAAAAAACGAGTAACATACAGTATCTTGAACATCGGAAGGCTAGGTAAAGTCTTTTGTTTTCATGTAGTTTATCCTAATTTACACTGAAATGCATTACGTTTCAGCAAAACTACTATTTTTTTCTGAGAATATAGAAATGTAATATTTTGCTGAAATGACGTAGGTATTACAGTGGAAAGTGACGAAAGCAATGACTCGCTTTCTTTCGTTCAAAAGATGTTACCGTAATCGCTTTTCGAATGGTTTTCAGTTAAAAAACTGTTGTATTACAATAATATTCTATCCTAATTCACTTGTGATGCAACAGTTTTTTTAACTGAAAACCATTCGAAAAGCGATTACGGTAACAGCTTTTGAACGAAAGAAAGCGAAAGTCATTGTTTTCGTCACTTTCCACTGTAATACGTACGTCATTTCAGCAAAAATATTACATTTCCGTGAGTGTAGTATATCAAGCACAGTATGAATATAATATCATTGTAATATAACAGTATTTTAACAGAAAACTATTAAAAAAACGAGTAACATCTCTTGAACATTGGAAGGTTAGGTAGTAGGGCGTGTCATACGGAGGCGAATTTTTTTTTTTTAGTTTGAAAAATCGGCCCATGGTATTAATGATGTAGTTCTATGTGCAGAATCATGTGATATCTTCAGATTTGAAAAGTTTTCATTTTTTGCTAGGTAAATTTTAACTTGAAATCTTATGAAAATTCAGTATTCCCACCCTTTTACCAACACCACTAAATAGCTTATTTAAAGTAAAGTAAATGTATCAGGTTAATTTATTAGGATGAAAATGATCCAGAATAGTGAAACGAATGATCTTGACACATTTATTAAATTTAATATTCCTTTAGAAAACAAAATCATCAAATACAAAAACCGGTTTTACTACTACGACCCGGTGTTGCTGCACACCATAGAGAACATGTCTTTCTTGCTTCTGTTTCTACTCATCACCTCCCTGCTGACCACCTGAGCTCGGATGTAGCCTTCCCTCCTCTCCTGGCTGTACACGTGACTGCTGGCCTCGCTCACTTGCTGTACACAACGCTCTATACTCTGGGTGTGAGAGGGCCAGGCAGGGACATGCATGGGGTTGTCCAGGAAAGCTCTGACTTGAACATTGGTGAGGCTGCAGGTAAGAGGGGGCTCAATGCCAGCCTGGATGTTATCCAGATCTATGAGATCAGTGAGGGTCTTGGCACCTAGATTGACTTCAGGAGTCTTCCTGACCCTGAAGGAATTGTCACCAACTGATTCGTCATGCCCAGATCCTCTCATAAGTCTCATATCCAAGATCTTTTTGACTGCCACTCTTCTCTCCTCCTCATCCTTACTGCAGAGCATTGTCTGCAGAACTGCCTCGGGATGAGCATACCAGGAAGATCTCCTCACAGTCTGCTCCACAATCTGAACAACCTTCCTTGGCTGACTCCTCAGGAGTTCAAGCTGGAAGAGAACATGCCTCGGACCTTCGGAGAACGATGACTTGTCGTTGAAACCAATCGGCAAGTAGACACCACGATGAATTGATAATAAGTCTCAGGTTGTGAAGCTGGTTCCCTTTCTCAGTTTATGATGACACCCAAATTCTGCAGAACCTGAGAGCCGTTGTGAGCCACCTAGAATGTGAGACTGAACCTATCTGCAGGTAAGCAAGTCTATCAGGCATGACCCCAGTTTTGATGGCACTGCAAATCATGTAACCATAGTACTGGTCAGTACTCAGGTCGTCAATGACAGTATGTGCAAGCTCAACGAGTGGAGGGCCAACTGTGATTTTTCAAAGCTCGGATTTATTTCTAACTCAGTGGCAGAGTCCAGCATCTTGCCAAGAGGACCAGACCATCTGTTGTTTGAAAGAGTCTTGCCATCCAGCTCCTGGATCAGATGTCTGAGTGGTAACTCGTTGGTGTGGAGGTCACAAACAATCCAGACCAGCTTCCTCCCAATCTTCCGCTCTATCCACTGTATGACCCCCCCCCTTGCCACCCTGTGTTCGTGTTGGTGCTGTCCCCTCCAATGGCCTGCAGGGTCTGGTCTACGTTCCTCTCTCTGAGCCAGTTCACAATGTTATCTGCCACTATCTCAGCTGGTTTCCTGATGTCATCTTTCTCTGGAGTGAAATGCCACAAATACTTCCCTCCTGGTTCACTGCACCAGTGCAGCAGGAGTAGTGTTCCTCCTTCACCATGGCAAGGAACAACTTGTCAGAATCTCCAACTTTCATGAACACTTTAGTGTCATCCCTTCTCCCATCAAAGAACAAACAATTAATTCCATTTTCTCTTATCCCCTTATCAAACTCCTCTTCTAGGTTACTGACAAGTTTCTCCTGAGCTCTCCTTACTTTGTTATGATCTATCACCAGGTGTTATCAAACCACCGTCAATCCAGGCAGCTGTTGCTATCTCTGCAGTTTCTCTGAGACCAGTGTGGTGTCGCATGCTGGCCAGAGCTATGCTCGGGATATCTTTCCTATTTCGAATCTTATGCCTGGAAGGTTTGGGATTATTATTTTCTGGGTTAGGGACAAAGTCACCATTCTCCTGGTCAGCACTCGGATCACCCATGGGGAAGTCATTAAACTCTGAATCAGCTTGACTCCAATCATCGGCCTTTTTTACCTCACCCTGGGCCTTCTCAAGTCTCTTTTCCTCGGCAACTCTTCTCCTATTCTGTCTCTCTGTGGCAGCCTCCTGTCTCTTGGACTCCGGAATATCTTGGCTAGAAATCATGAGAGCCCCTATACTGCCAGTCTTCTCTCTCTGTGCTTTGACAAATGCCAGTTCGATCACAGGAATCTTCAGTCTACGCTTGCAAATACAGGAGATGTGGGTTCCTGGAGCAGTCACGATCGCATCCAAACTCAGATGAGAACAATTGGCACTTGCAAGTAATTATGTCAAATAACTGGTCCAGTTGCTTGGCAAGCTGTCCTAACTGCAAGTTTTCCTCCCAAGAGAGATATCTCTTGCCTTTTCCCAACTGGAACAGCAGTCTCTCACTAATCTTCTTCTGACTTGTTATGACTGGAGGCTTGAACTGAGCTGCTAGCTGGGCCAGAGTGTACTGTGCCAAGACAGCTTTGGTCATACTTTCACTGGCAATGTCTTTTATAGTAAGTTCTTTGGTTCTTTCTACCGATTTGCCTGATTAAAACACCGCATTCCAAAAGCATCTCTCTCAATGTAGGCAACCTGACTTCAGGAGCTCTCTCCCAGACCCAAGATAGTGACTGAGATGGCTGGATTTTTGTCTCCTCGTCCTGACACAAGCAGCCATCGCAAATATTATCAACTTATAAATGCATCAGAATCTGAAACAGAAAAAAATATTGTTAGTTACAGCAAAGAATGAAGCTGAAAGCAATGTTCACTATTTAATTGTAATGCACTAATGCAGCTGTTGTGTTAGATTTTCGAGGAATTTCACGCTAAAATTTACCTAGCAAAAGGTTGCAAAATATTGAAACTGAAATTATTTTCTGTTTATATACACTAAAATCTACCAAAAAAGTGATGGGCCATTAGTTTTAGCTGATCTTCCCTCCTATGACACACCCTATTAGGTAGTCTTTTGTTTTCGTCATGTATTTTATCCTATTTTACATTGAAATACATCACGTTTCAGCAAAACTAATATTTATTTCTGAGAATATATTCATTCAGGCACAGTTTAGGTTAAATATACATGTGCTGTAACATTTTTTTAATTGAAAACGATTCGAAAAACAGGTACCCTCTAGCCCTGTTCAAGGAGAAGACTGGGAGGAGCTATTTGGTGCTTAAGACGATGACAAGGAAAATGATTTTGATGGATTTTAATGAAAATATTCAGAAAGACCCTGGCACTGTCAAGGAAAGTAGCTGCTGAAGGCTTCCGGGACATGGCAGAGGACGAGATTAGGGAGCTAATTGAAGAGCACGACACTGAGCCGACCGAGGAGGATCTACAGGAGTTAGTAGACTCAGGCAAGGAAGAGGAAGCGAAAGGGAAAGAGGATGAGGAAGAGCACCAAGAAATAACGTTGGAGAAGTTGGGGGAGATGACCAGGAATATTGAGGCACTGAAAAACCTGGCCTATAGTATGGACCCCTCCATGGTGCGTGCCCTGAAATTCATGCGAGGGATGGATGACGTTTTCGCTCCATACACAAACATCATGGAAGAAATGAAAGAAAGAGACGACAACTCCCCATCACCATGTTCTTTGATCACCGAAGGAGAGATTTAACACCATCAATCACTGGCGGCAGTGAGGAAGCAGCTGAATCCACCGTCGCCCCCACTTCACCACCCGTTATGGAATTGAGTGACGATGAGCCCGATGACCCCCGTCCTGTTGCCGAGGATAGTGTAGTGGACGTCTACCCTAATATGCGTAGCCGCATTCCACCTGCTACGTCTTCCCTAGCAACCAAACGAGCGGCCCAGGGGGGGACGTCACCAGATGCCACAGTATCCTAGCAACCAGCCACCAGCTGCTACCGTGTCCTAGCAACGGGTCGAGAAACCGGCGATTTCCCACGGTTTACTTCCGGCGGCTGTGTATATAAGCTCTGTCTCTCCATTGAGATTCATTCTGCTCTCGGTTTCTGAACACGCAACACCTCCTCCTCCACCGCTGCCTGGCGGCCCGCTTTCCTCTTCCACCTGCCTGGCGGTCTCGCTCCTGCCGGCGAGCATGGCGACCCACCAGACTGTCTTTCATATAATTTATATTATATAAGAAAACCACCACCTAGAGTTTCCATCAATCCCATCCTGAGTGCTAGACAACATAATATCTCGAAACCCTACAAATGGTGACTCCCGGAGATTCGCACTCACACAGGATGGAGGAGAAACTGATCACGCTCCCAGTCTTCAAGCAGCATGGAAGACTGGCTTATCCACACAGAAGCAGCTCTGCTACTCTAAGCAGACACCAGCTTCTCTTCCTGCCCCAAGCACCACATCCTACCGACCCCAGCACACCCGTCCTGCCTCAGACGCCGACCCCGGCCCAGCAGTAACCCCTGCCGCCCCTGACGTGGCCTCTGTTCCTGAGTGCGGACCCACACACCCCTCTTTTCTCCCTCAGGTACTCCCTGCTAATGTCCTGCACCCTGCTGCTGTCCTGGACCCAGCTGCTGTCACGAGCCCTCATCCGCTTCTGCTGACGCAGCTCCTGCTCCTGACCCAGGCCCACACGCCCCAACAGGCGCATCTGACGACTCTGTACCTGCCGTGAGGGAAGCACAACATTCATCGCCTCCACACACCCTTTTTCTCCCTCTCTTCTCCCACAGATAGTGTGTATATAGACAGTTGTATCCAGCAACCGGCTCATCCACGCCATCGCCGTTGTCTCACATGAGGCATGCACCGCCCGTTCTGCCTCACATGTGCTAAGCAACTCTACAGACAACAAGTCTTCTACACCGCCTGGAGGGAAGGGGGAGTATTGTAGTGGACGTCTCCCCTACAACTGCGTAGCCGCATGCCACCTGCTACGTCTTCCCTAGCAACCAAACGAGCGGCCCAGGGGGGGGCGTCACCAGATGCCACAGTATCCTAGCAACGGAGTCAAAAGACCGTGGTTTCCCACGGGTGACTCACGGCTGCTGTGTATATAAGCTCTGTCTCTCCATTGAGATTCATTCTGGCCTCTCTTCTTGAACATGCAACACCTCCTCTTCCGCCTGGCGGCCTCGCTTTCCTCCGCCTGACTGGAGGAGTCCTCGCCTCCCGCCGGCGAGTGATGGCGACCCACCAGTCTGTCTACCATATAACTTATATTATAAGTAAACCACCACCTTAGAGTTTCCATCCATCCTGAGTGCTAGACAACATAATATCACGAACCCTACAATAGGTACAGTAAAGT
>NW_024713129.1:7931645-8062000 GCF_018991925.1 Homarus americanus
CAACACGGTTTTATGGTCAAAGCTTCTGCTTCACACACCGTTCGGCTGTACGGATATTTGGACCCCATATTCTAGAACCGGTAATATCGACAATATTTACCTAGATTTGCCAAGGCTTTCAGTGTAATTCCTCTACGAAAGGCTGGAAAAAACCAACTGATAAACAACGGGAAACAGCCCCAGTGGATAGGAAGACTCCCTACATGACCGCAAGCAATGTGTGGTGATTATCATAATGAAATCGTCATCTACCCAATAAGTGGGTACCGCAGGGTAGTGTATTGGGGTCTATGGTTGTTTATATTTGTTTATAAAAATGATATGCCTGACGTTGCACACTTCATACAACAGTTTGCTGATGATGGCGTTATTTCTGGGAAATTAAGAAACCAAGCGGACTGTGAAGAGCTGCAGAAGGACCCTGTGGGCTCCAGGAATGGTCGAAGGAATGGCTGCTGAGATTCAATGTCACGAAGCAAAGAGGATGCACTTGGGGCGTACCTGCATGTAAGGAGGCGTACCATATGTCCCTTTTCAACGGGATGAAGAAAATGTGGCCTAGTTGAGACTGTGTGTGTGAGAAGGACCTAGGTGTGTATGTGTTGGACAATGAGCTGAAGTTCTCGGCCATTGTAAAGAAGGTAAATCAGGCAAATAAATTATTGGGTCTTACAAGAAGGTCATGGACATTCAGGATCGTCCCATTCCTCGTGACGAGGATCTTCAGGCGCGCCTCATCTGGCAATTGTCAAATTCATCTGGTCCCGGGAGATGCTAGGACTGTCAGTTGCTTGGAAAATGTTCAAAGGAGGGCCACCAAACTGGTAAAGCCTGCACTTCTGGCACCCTCAGCCACCTGAGAGATTGAGCACCTGAACTTGCCTTAGCTTATACTACAGACGGGCAAGGGGGACCTGGGTTGAGGTTTATAAGCATCTCAGGGGGCTACATCAAAAGTTGAGTGTCCTACTTGAGTTACGGACGCCACCACAAGGTCACACAGCTCAAGATTGAAGAAGCCAAGTCCACAGGAAAAACCGTGAGGGGCGAACTTTTTCGAGCAGAGGGTTGTAAACTCTGGGAAATAATCTACCAGAGAGAGTGTTGTGATGGCACCGAGGGAGCTCTTCAAGAGAAGACTTGACCAACACTGGAGCGGGTCTAGGTACATCTAGAGCCGTATGCCTGTATTTGCCAACAGTGTGAGCAGAGACGTGACCGATCGCCTGGTGGCTAGCGAGCCGACCTTTTGGTGTGAAGAATATAAAGGAAAGAGGTCGTGACCGATCGCCCAAGTGGCTAACAGTTTATCAGTGGCGAAGAGGATAAAAGGAAAAGTAAAATTACTTCCACCAAAGTAAATGAGAAATTCTACTCATGATTTAAAACATTTCATTCTGGCAAGGTGCCGCAAATGACCAAATGCGTAAACAAAACCGCGTAATCCAGACTATCCCCAAAGGAAATATGAATTACAGGGGGCTTTTTAGGAATGACAATGATGTGTACAGTACAACATGCGTTTTAAGTGAGTTTCCATTTTTTATTCACGGTTTCTGTGCTGGTTCATATTTATTTACTAGTAAGTGGTTAATGTTTTAAAGCAAATTCTATTGAAATATGAATGGCAAATGAACAAAAATGAATAGAGGGAATTAATGAGGTAGGTTAGGGAAAGATACTTTGAAAATGTTTGTTTTATTTCCGTAGAATTTTATGTACTATTAACCGACCTTTCGGATTATCCGTCTGCCCCTTCCCCCTATATGTTGTCGGTTAATCGGGATTTTACTGTGTGTATATGTATATATATACAGTCATGCGCCGGTTAATGTCCGATTGCATATAATGTCCGTGCACCCCCCCCAAAAAAAATATATATAATCTCAGACGCCTGCTGGAACGTCACCCACGACCCCTTATGGAGAAGGTATTTACGATCTCCCATGCTGGTCAGGTATTATGTGTTAAAGGAATATGCTGCTTCCTTTCTTAGGCTTTTTGCCTCCAGGTGTACTGTTAACCTACATCTATTGAGGATGCAATCTTCACCCACAAATTGGCAGGCACATTTGCTGTACAAGACATATTTAGTTGCCTCAACAATTGGTAACTTGGTGCTGCACCAGGTTGCATCAAATCTCTGTGGCATTACCAGACAGTGAAGTCTCTTGCACTCTAAGATTAAGAGAAAACAGAGACCCAGGCGTCCTGAGAGAGAAAACGACCTCAAAAGGATGGGGACCAAATAAAAAGCATAGCTACATGTTTTGTGGATCATGTATTAAGCTGCACTTTTCATCACTTTGTAATAAACCTAGCTGTGCCCATGTGTTTATGATATTACCATACATTATATATATATTTAGTGGGTCTAAATGGTCATAAATGGGAAACTTGGGGTTGGGTCTTCGGAAGCCTGTAGAATCAATTGGGGAAGCAAACCATAGATCTGTACTTTCGTTAATGGTGGGGTCCGAATTAGGCGGGATAACCAAGGATGACTGTACTGTACTGTATATACTTCAGACACTGGGTCAGTTGTTTGGTTTTATGTGGTACAGGTACCATGACAGCACTAGGATCCCGCTTCTATCAAGGGTAATAAACAATTAAAATTTAACTTGAAAAAAACATTCAAATAATGGGATCGAAAGGGAATCTAAATGGCCCTAGAGCAAGTATGGTCACGTATGCATCGGGTATCTATAGATTGTACCGCCAGGCGTACGTTATCTAGTGAATTTGTCATTGTACAGTAACAATGGACCCAAGTGCAAACCGGTATTGTACATGTACCAATGATTACGGTAATTAAATTGCTATGTCTATTGCAAATAGCTTGTTTATACAGGTATTCAAATAAATTTCATATCTTACAAGAATCCCTCCAATGTTATATTCACCCAGGTCGTTTGGGTGGAAAATTACAGAGAGAAGAGCTAGCTCTTAAGTAATGATAAATAAACACGCAGGCAGTGGCCTTCAAAGCCAACTGCTTCAACCCATTCAAATAAATAAACAAAACAAACAAACGCCAGACATTCTGTCACCTCACCTCCTGCCCCTTTCCCACCCTCCTTCTTGTGTGTTCCCAGACAGAACAGGATTTCTTTTATGTTTATTTTTAGTACATTCAGACTAAAGTAGATAATATAATTTGTATTGCTGGAAATCCTGTAAGACAGGAGATTAATTTGAATATAAGCGCTATAGATTTTGTTTAAGATATAAAAAAATGTAAAGTATTAGTGTACTAACATCATGTAGTACATTTTATAAAAAAGTTTTTCAACTGTATTTTTGGGTAGATTTACACAGATTTCTTTCTATTTATTTTCTCCATTTACATGTGCACACACCATACCAAATTAAACGGGAAAAATAAATGACCTTAGTGCAGCTGATGCAAGATGTACCTGTTTGATTATGGTACTAAAATTGTTTTGTCTAGTGCAAATTATAGATGTTTATATTCAAATTCAATCATATGTTTCAAGAATCCCAGCAATGCTATATATTCACCCAGGTTATTTCACCGGCTTTTTTATAAGCAGGTTGTCACTAAGAACTGATAATATACACGCTAGACCTGGGCCTGTGCCAACCCGTCGTGCATTACCTCTCCCTCCCACGCCCCCTCACGTTTGCTCCCCACTCTCTCCCCCCATCTGCCCGTTGCTGGAATCCTTGTAAAACAGTGAATAATTTTACTATAAAATGCCATGTATTTGGTAATAAGTGATAAAAATTAATCAAAATACATTACAGTAGTGATTTAAGAGTAAAGTGTATATGTATCGTATATAGTATTCTACATACACGTAAGTATAAATAAAAGTTTATGTGATGGACGAAAACGTTTCGTATAAAAACACTGGTCATTTGAAAAATTGTGGTCACGATGGTCGCAGTCGATGTCCTGCACGACGCATGGTCAAAGCAGGTCATAAGTACCAATGGGCGTAAGTCCACGAGGTCAATGTCGGGTTCGTCTGTATATATTATATTGTAACCCTGCTTTACGCGGTCAATTGAACCCACGGATGCCCGCATAAAGTGAACAACAGAACATATGGGATTAATTGAAATAGAGACTGGGCCGACCCCCCAAACTCCACTTTTTCCTCACGATACGTACGTTTTAGTAAAAATACAATTTTAACAATTATTGAACATAATTGAAGGTAAGGAAATTAGTTTCATGTGTGCCATCCAGCCTGGGAACACACCAAACAGGCGCCAGTCTCTCTGTCTTTTCAGTGGAGGTAACATCTTGCTTGAGACTCTCTTCAACTAAATGCTTTTTTTTCTGTGTTTGCATGCAAATTATTGGTCATTTTGAAATTTATTTTGCATATTGACAATATATAATGCAGTGCAGTGTTGATTTAAAGAAAATAATCTTGAATTACACCAAGAGAACTAAAATTTTATGGGTGAAATGGCGCCATGGGGTGACTTCTCTTCCACCCCAATGCCTTCTCTTCTCCCTTCTCCTCCACCCACATTCTAATTCCCATCATCATCATCATCCAGGAGCCTTCTACATACACACCTCAAAGTAAGTGTACTTTTCTACCTTTTTTGTTGAATTTAGGCAATTTTTGGTGAGCTGGAACCAATTATCCAAAAACCCATTGAAACAATTGTAAGAGCGCGGGTTGCTACTACTTACTGCATGGACCACTGAGGCCACCAATTGTAAGAATGCGCAACACAAGCTGCCACCCTGTGAGGGCTTGGCACTCTTACAACTTACGTTGATACTCTGACCTGGTAGCGTGACGTGAGAGGAAGGCCCATGGGTACATGTAAATATAGTATCGAGCATTAGGGAGAGAACAACGGTGAATATTATAGGTGAATCATAGACCCACATACAAATACAATGTTTATTAAACACAAAAATGGTGACAGAAAAGACATTGTATTCACCCAAAACAGGAACTCCGAGTACCATGCCCTCAGGCTCAATTTACTTGCATCACTACTGGGTGTACCCACACCAAAACACACATAAACTCTTACAGCACCTTAGTACCAATAAAACCAGTGGCACCTGCCAGTACAACACTCAATACCCCAGGGGCCATACTCCAGTGGCCACCCTGGGAGTCTCATCACCAAGTGACACCTTCCAACAAACTCCGATAATTCCGGTAGACTAACACCACCACACCAACAGCCCCACCGAGTTATGTACTGTACTCATCCACCAATGATGGGGCTGGCAGTAAGTTTGGGGGCTTGAAGATCCGGGTTCACCACAGGGGCAGAGCGTTAGGGGAATACTACCCCCTATGGGGTCCATGGCTGGTAGTGGAGCTTCTGATGGTCGGGGTTCACGGGGACACCCGACTCCACTGGACCTCAGACATCTCCCAAGACTAGTGGATGCGTCATCCACACTACAGACACGGCATAGGCTGCGTTAGGGACCTGTGGGAGGGAAGCGTGGCGGCTCACTGACGGTTCATAACGAACCTCCACGTTTCAAAGGGACATTAATGACATAAAATACTTCACTCAAAGCACATTGATTACGTTACTTTAACACTTGCACAAACAAACTATAGTTAGGTCAAATCACTTAAAAATGGCGAATTACAACACGGAGGAGGAGCATGGCGCTGACTGGTTCGAAAAAGCAACCGCCACCTTCCACCCCCCCTAAAGTCACAGATTCCACCTACTCAACCATTTCACTGAATTATGTTAATGTAACACTCTGACGTTTGAAACTGAGACTACAAACTCAGTTTCATTCCCTACTATTATCTTTACAAACAATGCTCTGACTGAGCTATCAAAAGCAAGAATTAAATTGATAACAAAGGTTGGATGGCAACAGGTCCCAACACGCAACGTCTTGCTGCAACACCCGTGGATCAGATTTTAAAGTTTCCTTTCTAGGAATATCAACTCATTCCTCAGTTAACCTCCCTACCACAATTTCACTATGATTATCAGAGTCTCTGCTAATCATAGGTGAAAAAAAAAAGGTTTACAGGTTCTCAGTAGCAGAAAGAATTTACAACTACAGTCAACAAACATACGACATCTCGATGACGTCATCAAAGAAACAGGGAGAAGGGAGGACATTCACACTGGGAAACTCAGAAGTTTTTGTGGACGTGTAAGCGTAATATGGATCATTAGTTTAACAGGTTAGCCGTCATTACGATCATGACACAATGGTTTCGGTTAATGAGCAACCTGCTGGAACGGATTGTGCTCGTTAACCGAGGGACCACTGTATAGTAAGCCACTAAACAGCAGGAATAGAATGATAGTGGTGGTGATACACAACCCTCACATACAGTGGTCCCTCGGTTAACAAACGCCTCGGTTAACGAAATTTCGGTTAACGAATCTCCTTCCATAAGAATCTTCAATTTGGTTATTGAAAAAAAATTGATTAACGAAATCCTTATGAAAATCACGTTTTGTTTTGAACATCAGCTGATAAGCTGAGGAGGTACTCAGCCAATTCAATAATCTCTTCTATGTTTACATTCGTTTCCAATGGAATAAATATCAAAAAAATTGTGCTCTTTAATATTTGTGCATTTTTTATGCAGTATTAAAATTGTTGTTCATTCTAAAATTTAACCATCGAAGCTCTCTACATAGAGTTTTTCAACATTATTTTTGGCTCGATATATGTAACTTTATTCATTTATTGAAACTCATTTACATGCTTACACTGTCCTAAGGGCAAAGCTGAACTGTACATGTAATCAGAATAATATACAAAATGATTACTAAAATTTTTGTCTAGTGCAAACTATGGCATGTTTACATTCAAATTAATCACTATCTTATAAGAATTCCAGCAATGTAAATTATATTCTGCCTGGTCATTTCTATGCAGTTTTATGAGCAAAAAACAAAAACTCAACTAAAGGACATAAATAAATAAATTAAATATTTCACCAGATCTTCCCCGCTAACTGTCAAAGTACACCTCACCTCCCGCTCCCCCCTCTTCCCACTCTCGCTCCCTCCCTCCCTCCCTCCCTACTCCTCACCTTCCCAACAAAGGGTTGATGTTTTCAATAAGCTTTAAGTTTTTATCTTATATAATATTTCAGACTAAAGTTAGGAGAATATAATTTGCATTGCTGGAATCCTTGCAAGACAGCGAATAATTTGAATATAAACGTCATATATTTTGCACAAGAGATAAAATTAATCACCTGTATCACATTACAGTAGTGATTTAAGAGTTCTAGTGTATATGTACGGCTTCTTTTTGCACTACTGCGGTCACTTCCACTTGATGGCCTCTTTCCAGTCATCTTGAATAAGGGTAATGCACTGTACTGTACTCACTGTATGTTTGTAAATGTTAAATCAAACTGCTGGGGCGCAAAACATGCGCGCACACTGGATGTAAACAATGGAGTGACTCCACATGGCGACGCCACGCTTGGCAGTAGCAAACACCAAGAAATCCACACAAAACAAATTATAATTTTTAACAAAAAATTATATTTTTATACAGTGATTTTTTTTTTTTAATTGTTAAAATTTACCCCAATTTCCGTACGGGCGGATTTACGGCCGTAACGCGAAATTATTGGTCATAATTTACAAATTCCGTTAGAGCGAAATTCCGTAACCAGGGTGATGCCTGTAGTTGTGTTAGCTCATTACATAAATTTAGTTACCTGGGAGGGGGACCCCAACCATTGTTAGGGCTTAACAGTGCAAGTGAACTGCCTTTTAAACATACCTGTATTAAAAATGATCTTAGTCATTTTAGACAATGTTGGTATATAAGACACAGTGACTTGTTATTATTCCAGAACTGTGTATAATGGATTAACAGCTTTAATAGACCGGCCTTCCCCCAAATTTGTCCATTATATTGGGGGTTTCCTGTATATTGTATTGTATATGAAGTATACAGGTATTAATAAACAAATATTATTACTGTACTGTAATGAATCTTTTCTGGTTATTGAATAACAAATAAATAACTGTACTGCACAATATTGTATCATAATTGACAGCCATAGAAGAATGAGTGAGAGGCAGTCAGTGGGATGGAGGATTGGGGAAAACTGACTGTGTGGTCAGTTCCCCCCTCCAAGGATATCTTCCCTTTCCTCCCTCTCTCACACCACCACCTCCTTTACCTTATCAAAAAAGTGTACTGTATAAACTTTTATTCACAGCATCTATTCTAATTGTTAGAATTATAAATTTGATACCATAATGATCCTGAATAAATTTTTATCAGACTTTCCCAATAAAAGAGCCTTAAACAATTTATTTTGACATGATATAATGATGGGACTGAATTATCTTATGAAAACATTTAAGAAATGTTGATACTGGATTATAAAGTCAGTTCTAATTGCGTTAGAAAAATATTTTTTTGCTCAAATTATTCTGAATAATTTGTCTAAAAGTCTGGTTATTTAAAAAACTATAAATCTATATGATAAGGGCGTGCGAGGTGCCTCGTGAATGGAGCTGTGTATCACATTGGAATTTTCCACCCTGGGGAATTATTTCCTGAGAGTCTAAGCTACGCATCTCACACGAAAAGACACAAGAGCTGGAGTTATTTAAAAAACACCACTGTAATGTACACGTACAATATATTATAAATAAACAAAATAATATATATTACTACTGTTGTCTTGAGCCTACAGGAGGAGTACATTGTCCAATATCCTGAATATAATATGTAACTGTAATCACTTTTTACATCTTTTAACACTTGTGATGGAGGTGTGGTATTGGATTAGTGGTCTCATGCTGCTGACCTGACATGATGCAAAGTCATGTCCACCCTTTGTCTATAAACTCTTCTCTCATTTGCTGTGAAGGTAGGGTGGGGGATTAGTGGTCCCATATTACTGACCTTCTGATGCACTTCATAGTCAGAGCAAAAGCACTCCACAGTCACTCAAACCACACAGTAAATGGGAAACACTGAAGCATCTTAGCTTTCATCTTTATTCAAGACATCTTCAGTTTATTTTTGAATGTACAGTACTGTAAAACCTCTCTAAGGCGGAATAATTGGGGGGAAGGGGTGTCCAGTCTGCCTAAGAGCAAAAAAAAAAACACTCTTAAACAAAAAACAAGTACAACACCAATGTATCCAATTTTTATGAATGAAATACATGTTTTTAATCAAAATTAATAAAAACAAAGTAATATACATAAAGAACTGTACACTTACCCCAAAAAATGGAAGGCAGATTCAGCTGGACATGCCTCTCACTGCAAGAGGCTTGCAGTCACTCTGAGTCTGAGTGCTTTGAAATTCCATATTCAGCACATATTTGTGAGGGAGCATGTCATCTTACAACAAATTATGTCTTTTTTATTGCAAATAACTTTGTCCGGTTTGAGGGGGGTCCGCCTTAGCGAGGTTTTACTTATACTGTATTGTACTCTACAGATATATATATATATATATATATATATATATATATATATATATATATATATATATATATATATATATATATATGCAAAGAAAGACTTGTAATTATGGTGATCCAACAGGTTGGAGGCCCCGACGGTCCTTAGTGTTCTGTGGCTGGGGAGCCGAGGAGTATGGTATCGTTGCCTCTGTAGAGTGGACTGAGCAGTTTGGAAAGCAGTTGTCTGACAGGACTATAGCTTACCTTAATGTTGATATGGCTATTGAAGGTAACATTTATTTTTTGCAGTTTTCCTACCATATGATTGGTTTAATTACAGATAGAGTGCCTTAAGTAAGTAAAAGTTAGTCTAGGTACCCAGGATCTGGATATAGCTACCCCCAAACAGTAAGAAGAAATATTAAGATGAGGGGAAAAAAACATTAATAAGAAGAAGAAACTGTAAGAAGACATAGAAACAATAATAATAAGAAACAATTGAAGAAGAAGAAACAGTAATAAGTAATAATAATAATAATATGAAGAAGAAACAATAATAATAATAATAAGTAACAATAATAATAATAAGAAGTAACAATAATAATAAGAATCAATAATAATAATAAGAAGAAGAAACAATAATAATACACGTTGTACCTCTCTAGTCCGGCATTCTGTGGTCCGGAACGATTTTAGTTTGTCCACTAGGTAGATAGGCAGTTTTTTTTTTTTTTATCTGAATCATTATTATTATTACAGGAGTATTACATTTTTGCCCCTGAGGCCCCAATGTGGGTCAGTGACCTATGCCCTGATGGGCTAATCCCCTTAAAAAAAACAACAACAAAGCTGCTGGAAATTAAGGTTTGTTTACATCCGGCAGTTTGGCTGCTCTCTCACTTTCTCTCTCTCTCTCTCTCTCTGCTTGTCTACACAGAGTACAACATTTAACCCTTGAATATATATGAGCAGTAAATAAGTGTTGCTTTCATATTCTTATGTAGAGTAATGACGATAAGTTTTCACATGTGCGCACTTACATACGCCCAGTCTGACTTTTTTTTACCATTAATGGTTAGCTACTTATATTGTTCCATTTATTAACATTAAACAACATTACAGGTACTTCAAACAACCATAATAATTTTTTTACATTAATTTTACTGCAGCTACAATCAGGGTCTTATTTTCTTCAGTTTTATATGTAGAACCAATCAGTCACTGGTTTTGTAAGCTTTAACAAAAACAATGCCGGCAGCCGTCTCGTCCAGGGTTGCCCGATGTACGACAAGCTTCACGGCCAAATCGGCCAAAATTCGACCAAAACTTTTTGGATGGGAAGCACAAAGCTATTTTTGCAATCCACGCAAAATAAAAGTATCCCCTACAATATCCACTTAAAATGTCGTAATAAAACCCAATTTTCACTTAGAATTGAGAGCCCAATAATTACATAAACATAATATCTATAATCTACAGTGAAGATTTACCTTAATCTGAAATGGTGGAGAACTTGATAACACTAGTTGGCGTAAGCAAAAACGTCTAGTTCGTCATCGTCCCCTGGTTTGTTATATTTTCTACCACTGTCATAGGACCCTTTTCATTTACTAGTGTACATTTTGAAAACTAGCACTCGGAATTTCAGAAAGTAACTCCGATGGCTTTGTAAGCTCTGAAGCTTAACCCATATGCTGGACACGTTCAGCCTGAACAACTCAAATATGAGAACTAACAACTAAGGTAGTAACTAGAAAGATCAGTCAGCTCAGTAGGTCACGTAAACATGTGAAGAGGTGAGGTCACTGATTAGGTGAGGTCACTGAGCCAGCATTTTCATTGTGAAATTTGAAAATCTGCTAGACTTTTCTTCACAATCCACTAAATGAGGAATTAATACATGTTTTACAAAATTCGGCCAAAATACGATCAAATAGTTTGGCCGTGACCATCCATTTTTCCACGGCCAGGCGAAGTTTTTTGCGGCCTAATTAGAGAAATTTGGCCATGGAAACGGCCATCTGGCAACCCTGGTCTCGTCTCCTCGTGTGTTTTAATATTCCACGTATTATTAATAAATTGTATTGTTAATTTTGCACACACAAACATTAATTCAATAAAAACAAATTCAGAAACATTAATAAAAAATATATATGAACAGTAAATTTGTGTTGCTTTCATATTCTTATGTAAAGTAATGACGATATGTTTTCACGTGTGCGCATGCGCACTTACCTACATACGCGATCTGTCTTTTTTCTTTACCATTATCGTTAGCTACTTCTATTGTTCCATTTATTAACATTAAATAACATTACTTAAAACAACCATATTAATTTTACTACAGCTACAACCAGGGTCTTATTTTTTTCAGTTATATATGTAGAACCAGTCAGTCACTGGTTTTGTAATCAACGAAAACAATACTGTCTCATTTCCTCGTGTTTTAATATTCTACGTATTATTAATGAATTGTATTGCTCATTTTGCACACACAAACATTAATTCAATCAAAAAGACTTTCAGTAATGAACAATAATGAATCTTTTGTACATAAGAGAAATGACAATGTTTACATGATTGTGCACGACGTCTGAACGTCGGTGGGCCGTTCAAACCCGTCGAAATTCTAGTTTCCGCCATCAAAATTTTTTAATGTGTTGTTTTTTTTGTGTGTTCAAATAGAAAACGTCGAATTACAAACTCGCGAAATTTGAGAAGCTTCTGTACGACATTTAACCCTTCAATATGTCTTCAAAGAGACCATGAAGAAGAGAAAGTGGTGCTAGTGCTTCCAAGCGTAAGCACAAGTCACAATCTATCCAGGAAAAGGGTGAATTTCCATGGTCCGGCACCGGTCAGGTCCCGATGTTGCCGGACTAGAGAGGTACAATTTTCAAAGTTCTAGTCTTTTCTACAAAAATTTTCTTGCTGTATAGTGCAGTGAAACTGTATCGGTTCGTTTTTGCACTGCCAAGGTGTTTGATCAACAGTAGAACCAACTAATTTGTCCATATTTAACTCAATAGACCTGATATGCTCCCAAAATCCACTTAATAAGTTGCTCTCTTTTGTTTGCTCCTTCAGTGAACTGTGACCAACAAGTTCTTCATGAATAGTAAAGTCATCTGTTACACCACGTGCCGTGCGAACACTAATAGCTGAGCTGTTGATGTCACACCAGTAGGTTCATTAGCTGCTGCAAAAAAGTAGACAAAATCAGTAGCTTTCTAACTGTACATTGCACTGTCATCTGATTCAAACTGATGTTTTCAAATTTCTTCACTGCATCTGGACATAGTTTTTGAGCTACTGTCAACTTAAAATTACGATAAATTTACTTTTATCAAAATAAATGAGAAATAAGCTTTGTAGTTTAGTTTGTTAATGAATGCAGCCAGTGATGGTTTTCAAGTCACAAGTCACAGGTTTTTTTAAACTATCTATTTCATATTTTATATATTCATTTCTTTTAATAAGACACCAAGGGCAGCAATAGTGTTACCTGAGGGCTGCATCTGGCCCGGGGGCTGTAGGTTGTGCATTGCTGATAGAAGGTATATGAGAGCAGCCAATCACAGTGCACTCTACTGAGTTAGTCCCCTAAGAGCCAATGAGTGTATGTTGTATAGATTGTATTGGTGTTTGAGGGGTAGAATTTGTTTGTGTTCTCTATATTAGATGCTACATATTATTCTTGATATTTTAGTATGTACAGTACTGTTTCAGTAAATAAAATAACATTCTTGAGGGGTCTGTTGTGTATGCCATTTATGGAGTATAGCCCATTTACGCACAGGTCATCGACCCACAATAGGTGCCTGGGGAAGAAAAAATAAAGGTAAAGAAAATAAAATTAGAGGAGAAAAAGAGTATGTTAATCTACACCACGAAGATGCCGGAAAACCAGCTTTTTGAAGTGAGACAGATTGTAAGAGGATGTTAACACAAAAGAAGGCAAAACATTCCACAGTTTGGCTGTGTGAGGAAAGAAGGATGTACTGTAACAGGTTATTCTAGTGTAATTGACATCCACACAGAAATGGTGGGCACCATAGCCAAGACAGAGTGTTACTAGCCCACTGCCTTGCCAGCGTTACACAGAATGCCAAACCCACCGAACATTGCCTGTTAAAGTATCTGTAAAAGAGAGAGAGTGAAGCACTGAAGCAACATTGTGGCAAAAAGAAAGGGAAGAGAGATTATCAACTAAATGATGAGAGTTCATAAGATGAAATGCCTTTGATTCCACCCTATCTAACAGTTGGACAGAAGAAGAGCCACCCCAGATATGAGAGCAGTACTCCAAGTTAGGTTGAATGAATCCCTTATATACTTGAAGCAGCTGCTCAAGAGTGAAGTAGCTATAGTATCTGTACAACATTCCCAGCATTTGGAAGGCAGCTTTAACAATATTGTTGTGTGGCTTCCATGATATATTAAACATCTTGGCATTTTGTAATACCTATACTTGATTCACTTGGTCTTACTCTAAAGTTACTTGGTGTCTATATAATGTATCAACATTAAATGCTTTTGAGCAGGTTGATTCCACTGTAGAACTGCCCCAAATATGTTCTGTTTCAGATAAAAACTTTTCACATTATGGAAAAAGCATCTGCCTCTTACAGATCAAGGTTATACTTTAAGTGGAGGTGGAGGGGTTACTAATATTTGGTAGTACAGTACTGGGATATCTTCTGTTCTGAGCCATCATCTGTAATGATTAGTTTATATTATAAATTTGGTATTTTAAGTTGAGAAATTCATTATAGTACTGCACTGTATTTCAATTTTCCTTCTTCACTGCTTCATGAAAACAATAATATATGCTCTAAAAGTTTTTTTAAAAGCACTTGGTTATACAGGTACACCACCGATTATCCGACAACTGATGGTCTGGCACCTTCTTTAGTCTGGACAAAATTATGAGAGGTCACTTACCTCCCCCCCCCCTCCCTCCCTCCCAGCCAGGGTGAAGGTAGTTTTAGGCTTAAAGTTTTTATCTTATAAAATGTAGCTGACTAGACTTAGCAGAATATAAATTGCATTGCTTGAATCCTTGTAAGATAGTGATTAATTTGAGTATAAACATCATATGGTTTGCACAAGAGATAGAAATTTTAGTCTAGTGTAGTACAGGGCTGCCTCACTTATCACAAAGGTTACGGGCATGAAACTCGTTGCGAATATCGAAATTGCGAATAGCGGAACAATTTGTCCCATAAGAAATAATGTAAATAGGGGTGATACAGGCAGCACGGTGGTCACGACCGTCAGATTTTAACACTTGTTTTATTCAATACATATAGAACATAAAATAAATAAAGAAACAAGGGCATAATATCAAATAAACATCAATAACAAACACTTTGAGTTTATTAGGCATATATGTTTACAAGTACAGTATACAGGGGTACTTTATATGTTTGAGTGCGAGTGTTTGAATGTTTATGTGCGCAGGTGTGTGAGGTAAGTTTTAACCGTAGACTGTTAATTTACCTCTGATGTGCTGTGTTGCTTGCTTTCTGAAGTTGGCATTAGGGAAGAGGGTGAAGGTTTACTTGGGTGAGAGGAGGCTGGGGTCGTCAGCCACCTCAATCTTCTCACTGCCAGGGTCGTCAGCCACCTCACTCTTCTCACTGCCAGAGTCGTCAGCCACCTCACTCATCATCACTGCCAGGGTCGTCAACCACCTCACTCTCATCAGCACTGCCAGGGTCGTCAACCACCTCACTCTCATCATCATTGCCAGGGTCGTCAGCCACCTCACTCTCATCATCACTGCCAGGGTCGTCAGCCATCTCACTCTCATCATCACTGCCAGGGTCGTCAACCACCTCACTCTCATTATCGGTGTCAATTTGCACTGATAGCTGTTGTTCTCCACTGTTTTGAGGCTGGGGTTCACTTGTTGAAGGCTGTGGTTGACTCGTTGAAGGCTGGGTGTTTACACTGGTCTTGAACAGCTGCCTAAAAGTTGTGTTCTGTTTGGATGTACGTGGGGTGGTTGGTGCACTGGGGGTTGAAGGTTTAGCCGTGATAAATGCATCAAGAGTCATTTGTTGTGCATTCTTCCTCTTCTCCTCAAGCACCTCGTAGTATGCTCGTATGTCTTTCTTGACATTGTGGATGATAGTGCAACTTCGGTCAACATTAGGGTCCATTTCTAATGCCATTTCCATCGGCATCTCAAATGAAGAAATCGGCCTCCTTAGGTTCCGTAAAGTGAGGAGTTGTGTTGGAGTTTCATCTGCACCTTCTCCCGTTGCAAGTGGCATTTCATCTTGCTGAAGCCTCTCCAGTTCTATCAGGTCTTCATTGGTAAGGTCTTCATTGTGAGAGTCGAGGAGGTCTTCTGTGTCAGCGTCATCCACTTCATCGAATCCAGTCTTCTTTGCAAGAGTCACAATAGTCTTCCTTATTGCAGGCACTGAAGGGAAACCGACGAAGCTGTGCACACACTCAGGCCACAGCTTACGCCGCACACCGTTCATGTTCTGTTGTGTTATTGTCCCCCATGAATCACTGATGTTTTTTTTGGCTTTTCTGATGCTGTAGTGTTTTTCCAAAACTCCCGGATTGTAGGTTCCCTTCTCCATTGGTCCCGTCAATCAGCTGCTCCATGATACGCTGAGTGTAAAGCGCCTTGAATGTAGAGATGACGCCCTGGTCCATGGGTTGCAGCAAAGCCATAGTGTTGGGAGGCAAAAACACAACTTTAATGTTCTTACACCAGTCAACCATGACCTGGTGCGGTGTCGATTACCATCAGAGCTTTATCATCAAAATTATTTTCCTTATTATAGCGACTAATGCGACCGGACACATAGTTGAACACGTAGTCGTGCATCACAGACCCTGTCACCCACGCCTTACGGTTTGAACAACAGACGACAGGAAATTCTCCCTTCACAACCCCCCCCCACAACATGGGGTGTTTCAGACTAGTACACAAGGAGAGGCTTTAACTTCAGGTCACCCTCAGCATTTCCACCAATCAATAGAGTGAGGCTGTCCTCGGCAACTTTGAATCCTGGTGCGGTCTTTTCCTCCTTAGATATGTAGGTCCGTGAAGGAATTTTCTTCCAGAAGAGTCCGGTCTCGTCCAAGTTAAAGACTTGCTTAGGACTGTACCCACCCTCCTTAATTATGGTTGCGAGAAACGGTGGGAACTTCTCTGCTGCTTCATGGTCGGCGGTAGCTGATTCTCCTTGTATTTTTAGGCTGTGAATTGATATACGTTTCCTAAATCTATCAAACCACCCATGGCTGGTGGGTACGTTGGGTTTATCTTTAGTTATATCTATCCACAGCGATGTTCCCTTATGTTGAATCATGCGTTGTGATAACGGTGTTTTAAGGCGCTTGGTCTGGTCGTCAATCCGCTCCATACTCTCCATCTCAGCATCACGGAACCTCGTCACCTTCGTGGCCGTCAGTGGTGTTGCAGACCCGGCCATCTCCTTGATCTTGTCGGCGCTTTTAACTATAGAATACACAGTAGAGGGAGCCAAGCCATGCATGCGCCTAATCACTGACGTTCCTTCTCTATGTTCATGTCTTTTTACGATATCCAATTTCACGTCCAACGTAACTGCCACACGTGATCTCTTAGCAACATTGCTGGGAGTTTTAGTAGCTGGTCGTTTAGGCATTGAGAGATCACACAAAACACAACTGCGAGATCACACAAAACACACGCCAGCACGTGTGAAACTGAGGCGAGCGGGAGCGTATGACGGAGGAATATGTACACAGGTACACAAGCTGTCCTACGCTACTGTTGAGGTGCGCTGTTAAAAATTTTTGCTCGTAAGAATTTGCAAATAAACGGGACAACCATTGCAGATAAACGGGGCTATGAATACCGAAGCTATGAATAATGGGGTTTGCCTGTACAGTACATTTGAGTACAAAGTGTGTACAGTAATGTTGCTCAATATTATGGCTTTTTCACATTTAATATTTGTTTAATTTAAGTTTATAGCAGTCCATGGTGCTTTAAAGATACAGGAGGTGTATAATTAGTGGGTCAGAGGTCTACAGTATTGTTGAATTATCATTACCTGACCTTGGTTGCTTCGGCAAAACGGATAATCTGGCAAGGCTTTGGAACCAAGGGTGCCGGAAAATCGGTGGTGGACCTGTACAGTATTTTAACTGGTAATGTACAATAATTTTTCAAATAACAAAACAAATTTCTCCACTGTGTGAGACAATGACTCAATTTTTCACTGTTATATAAAGCTGTTTCTGATTTTATGAGTATCTCAGTAATTTCATTATATAAAATTATTTTGAATTGTAAATAAAATGAAATGAACCATTGGCAGGTAACTACACGCTGCGGACACAGTCAACACCTCTTCTTACTGATGCCATATTTCAAAGTGCACAACGGGTAAGTATTTTATTTCCTCTGTATTTTAATAATATAATCACTGCAAATGTATGAGAATTAATTGTGCATTTATAGTTGTGTGTGTGTGTGTGTGTGTGTGTGTGTGTGTGTGTGTGCAGGGTGGTGTAATGCATCTAGTGTGGCAGCATTGTGTTAGTGTTAAGGTGCAGGCATTGCTTGCTCCCTCTCGCTTTCAGCTGCCGCCGCTGGCTAGCCCTCGTGGCGAACAGGGAAGCAACTTGCATAAGTCTTCCCCTGCAAACAGGGTGTTGTAATGCAGCTAGTGTAGCAGCATTTTGTTACTGTTAAGGTGCAGGCATTGCTTGCTCCCTCTCGCTTTCAGCTGCCGCCGCTGGCTAGCCCTCGTGGCAAACAGGGAAGCAACTTGCTTAAGTCTTCCCCTGCAAACAGGGTGGTGTAATGCACCTAGTGTAGCAGCATTATGTTAGTGTTAAGGTGCAGGCATTGCTTGCTCCCTCTCGCTTTCAGCTGCCACCGCTGGCTAGTCCTTGTGGCAATCAGGGAAGCAACTTGCATAAGTCTCCCCCTGCCAGTACACAGCCTCAACACCATCAAGACTCCTGCTGTGCCTCCTCGTGGCAACACACAGTGACTGGGTGCCTCATGGGCCCAGACTAGAGCAACAGGCGATCTCAGAGTAGCAGTGGGCCCCAGAGGGACTGCTCACAGGCCCACTGGCATGTGGACACGTCTTGGCACCTACCAACCATTGCCCCGCTGCCTTGTGGATTAACCTTGGTAGGTATAAGGCTACGGGAGTAAACCCTGAATGAAAAACCTGCAATGGAGCCCCGCATCAGGTAAACATGCTTACAGAGCTCCAACAAGACCCCATCGCCAATGACTACACCGGCGGATGAAGGCAATGCATGATGGACAGGCTACGAAGGTAATACCCAACAATCTGGGCTATCGGCAGTCCATTGCAACTCTCCCTCTCCCGAGTTGTTGCAACACTTGTGCCACTGGATCAGGAAAAGGGAGAGCCAAGATGTGTGGTTCCAGCCTGCGCTCCTGCCTCACCACATAAATCGACTCATGCGCAGCCATCATCCAGCTCTCATCAAAACCCTATACCCCAAAAGACCGATGACTGCCGGGAGAGTCTAGTCACAACTTTGCACATGGGCGGCACAGATAAGATGGTCGTTTATGCACTGGGATCTAGGCAGCATGCAATCCGGTTCTGTCTGTGTGACTGATCATCCCTTTCGAGGAGCCACTCTGCTCACCCCACATGGGGAGGGGGCTAAAAAAGGTACCCTAAACATAGCCTGCCTAAAAAAAACAACCTGACTGGGCAACCACACTCAGTAAGGTCATTCTTATGCGGTTGAAAACACAATAAAAATCACAGATCCAAACAAAAACAAACTATACAACCTCTTATGGTCGCTGCATGATATGTCAGGACCCTTCTGGATACTGGCACAAATGAGCATCTTGAAAGACGAACTTCCCTTGTTGCAAAAGAGCTGGCTAGGTATAACATCGACGTGGCAGGAATTAGTGAGTTCCGGCTCCCAGGCGAGGGTCAACTCACAGAACGGGGTTCTGACTATACCTTCTTCTGGAAGGGTAAACCTGCTGCGGAGAGAAACTGCATATATGGAGTTGGCTTTGCCATCCACCAACGCATCCTACACAGGCTAACTGAAATGCCTATTGGGATCAACGAGCGTCTCATGATCCTCCGAATCCCACTGAATCACCCGTGTCATGCCTTTTTCATCATAGCATATGGCAGCATAGCACTGGCAGAACATTCCTCAGTCTTGGACCAAAGCTGATACCTTCCACAAGAAGAAAGCGGCAGCCCAGCGGGAACTTTGCAAACTAAAGAACGACTGGTTTAAAAATAAAGCATGTGAAATGCAAAAACTTACAGATCAACACAAGATGCGCGAATTTTTCAATTCCACCAAAGCATTTTATGGGCCAATCACTCGTGGCGCAATCCCCCCTCCGCTCATCCGACGGTAACTCCATAATTAAAGACAGCGACGTCCTCCTTCAGCACCGGAAAAATCACTACCATTCACTGCTCATCCGAAACACTGACGTGGATGTCTTGACTATCCAGCAGGTCCCTCAGCATCCAGAGTTGAACCACCTCAGCTATCCTCCATCCCTGGATGAGGTAACTACTGCCATGAAACAGATGAAAAATAACAAAGCCCTAGGGCCTGAAGAAATCCCAGCCGAGGTGTATAAAGCAGGAGGACCTCTGCTTACCAGCCGTCTCCATTCTCTCCTGGAGAATATATGGGAAAAGGAGGAAATCCCCCAAGCTCTTAAAGACGCCTCATCGTCAATATTTATAAGAACAAGGGAGACCGGTCAGACTGTGGCAACTACCGTGGGATCTTGCTGCTGTCCGTAGCTGGCAAGATTATTTCCCTTAGTCCTCCGAAACAGACTTCTTCCTGGGGCGGAAAACTTCCTCCTAGAATCTCAATGTACTTTAGACCATCACGTGGCACCACTGACATGATCTTTGCTGCCCGCCAGATACAGGAAAAGTGCAGAGAACAGAATCGTGACCTGTACATGGCTTTCATTGACCAAACCAAGGCCTTTGACTCAGTCAACAGCGAAACCCTCAGGTGGACCCTCAGCCGTTTTGGCTGCACCCCCAAAATTCATCGCCATTGTGAGGCAACTCCACGATGGCATGAACGGCAGTGTCCTGCACAATGGCATCCAGTCTGAGTTCTTCCCCATCCAAATGGGGGTTAAACAAGGGTGTGTACTGGCACCAACTCTTTCTTCCATTTTCTTGGCTGCCTTCCTTACTCGTGAAGAACCTGTGCAAGGTTCTTTCGACAGCTTTATTATTCAAAGGCCTAAACCTTCAGCTACACCATCAAATTCAGCATCATAAGCACCTTCAGCTACAACTTGAGGTTCAGTAACAATTTCAGCAACAGCTATGACACCTTTATGGAAAGCTACAGCTTCAACCAGAGTTGAACCTACAGCTTCAGCCAGAGTTGAACCTGATGACTTCGTCATCTGAGTAAAAACTCGCACAATATTCATTGTCTGTCCTTATGTCTTAGACTTTACCACCATTGGTTAGTAGAATTTTTGTTTTACATTAGTAAGTATTATTTAAAACATATTTGAACAGTAATAAGTGGTGCTTTCATATTCTTATGTAGAGAAATGACAATGTTTTCACATGTACTCACTTACACACGTTGGCGTTTCCAATCCATTTCGTTTTTTCTTTACCATTAATGGTGAGCTATGTCTATTGTTCCATTTATTAACATTAATAATAACATTACTTAAAACATACATATTCATTTTTTTTACATTAATTTTAATACAGCTACAACCACGGTCTTATTTTCTTCAGTTTCTTATGTACAGTAGAACCATGATCCTCGGTGTAAACACTCATGAAAACAATGCCATCTTGTCTCCTCTTGTGTGTTTCAATTCAATTTCAATTGTTTATTCCTTGATAGAGGAAGCGGGATCCTAGTGCTGTCACTAGGTACCCCTGTACGATGACACCAGAAGCATGTGGCAAGTGTGACAAGTATATACAGTATAAATATTATAAAGGGGATTACTGAAGCCTAAGGAAGGAAGGATATTCCTTTAACACATAATCAATATTATTTACAAAATATCTGGCCAGTATGGGGAGGATCATCGTGTCTCCGTCAGGGGTTCGTGGAGTGGTGGTCCAGCAGGCTAGTGTGTTTTAATATTCTATGTATTATAAATGAATTGCATTGTTCATTTTGCATTAATTCAATCAAATACATATTCAGTAATAAACAATAATGAATTTTTTGTACATATTATTAATAAGATAAATGATGCGGTTTCCTTGAGGCGCACATAAACGTTGGTGTTCCGCTATCAGTCTCTTTTTTTTTCCTTTAACATCAGTGGTTACTTTTACTGCACATTAAACAACATTAATTAAATCATACATATTTTTTTACATTAAATTTACTACAGCAACAACCAGGGTCTTATTTTCTTCAGTTTCAGATGGATAACTGACATTATGGGTGTAAACACTGACAACAACAATGGCGTCCCATCTTCTCTTGGGTGACCTCATTATTATTGATTTATATTGTATAAGGAGCATTAAGAAACATTATTTAAAGAATATAGTTTGCATTTTTTATTTATTGTGTTGTTTTGGGGGAAAAGAGGGTAAAAAGCCACACCAAAGATATGAAAAGGTCACACTTGGGAACGCATCTCATTATTATTGCTTTATTTTAATGGTAATTAATGATTCACAATAAGACGATTCACCTTACACTGCAATATTGGAGGACACATTACCTTCGTTATTCGAGGCTCTACTGTTGTCTTAAGACAAACCTGAAAAAGTGTCAAATCGACCCCCTCACCTGGGAGACGATTACTCCACATTGTAACGCTTGGAGGAGCACCACACGAGAAGGTGTCAATATTTTTGAGTTAGCCCGACTGCAAACCGAGGCAGACAAGCGTCAACACCGGAAAGACGCTGCCACTGCCCCTCCCGCACTCGATGTAGCCCTCCACATGTTAACATCTGTGAGCAATTCTGCCGGTCCTGTATCGGCCTCTTTAGTCACTTCAAAATTCACCATTGAAGTTGGCATCTCTCATAACTCATATCATTGTATCATAGCTGGATGATCGTCATATGACAGCAAAGTTGTAGTAGAGTAGTAGTAGTAGTAGTGTGTGTGTGTGTGTGTGTGTGTGTGTGTGTGTGTGTGTGTGTGTGTGTGTGTGTGTGTGTGTGTGTGTGTGTTCTCTCTAAAATACAGTGGACTCGTGATGTTTAGTGAGATAGGGACAGAGAATGTTCATTAAGCATCAATTCGTGAAGCATCGTGACATTGATTTACAGGGCGTCCTCGCTTAACGTCGGGGTTACGTTCCTGAAAACGTGACGTTATGGGAAATAATGTTATGCGGATCAATTTTCCCCAGAAGAAATAGATAAAATGCGGGAGTTACGTTCCTGAGCCTCCCTTTGCCTCATGAAAAAAGTTACATATACAGAAAATCATTGCCACTTCTATAGAGAATAGTATATAGAACTACAGTGCTAAGTTTGTATTGGTACTCACCGATGGACGGAGGTGGTAGAGCGAGCGTGTGGTGGGTTGTGAAGCAAAGGAGGAGGATGGCGGGAGGGGAGGAGGAGGGCAGGAGAGGAGGAGGAGGGTGGTGAGTCACTGAGGCTCGGCAGCTGCCTCCTCCTCCTGGTATGACTGGGGTTCCTCCGCCGCTGCTTGCTCCTCCTCCGTTGTTGTTTGCTCCTCCTCGGCTGCCTACTGTTGTGAAGAAGCTGTTTCTGCTGTCCTGTGACGAAAAAATGAACCCAGTGTTGACTGCTTGGTGCTACTCATCTTCTTCTCCTTATAAATCTCGGTGTAGCATCCAAGACTGTCCTCAATGCTGTGTTGAACCTTTGAGCTACATTCTCTGTTTGGGTCGTCATCTAGAAGCATTGGCATTGCTTGCTGGAACATGTTAAACAATTCTGCCAACCTCTTGGAAGTTAGCGTTCGCTGAGGTTCTTCTTTGTCATCGTCGTCGTCTTCAACGGGACTGTGTTCTGATAGTTGTTGCAGATCTTCGTTGGTGAGCTCTTCTGTATGGGATGCCAGGACGTCCTCAACATCCTCTGATTCCAGCTCATCAAAGCCTGCCTGTCTAGCCAAGCTGAGGATATCCCTATTCACAGCTGGGACTAAGTGCGTGAATTGCGTGAAACTGTTGAAGCACTCGGGCCACAGTTTACGCCTCACACCATTCAGGCAACTTTCTGAAACCTCTTCCCATGCCTTGCCAATGTTGTCGATTGCATGAAGAATGTTGAAGCTGCGCCAATATTCAAAGATTGTTTGTTTATTTTCTCCGTCTGTAGCCTTGAGCAGCTGGGCCATGGTACGGCATAAATAATTAATACGCCTTGAATGAGGCGATGACGCCTTGGTCCATAGGTTGCATCAGTGCTGTCGTGTTGGGAGGCAGGAATACAACTTTTACACTGTCATGCAAGTCGTCGAGATTGGGAGGATGAGCTGGAGCATTGTCAAGGATCAGAAGAATTTTGAAGTCAAGGTTCTCCTTGGCACAATATTGCTTCAGTGCAGAGACGGCGTACACGTTTAACCACTGGCTAAATATGGTGCCAGTTATCCATGCCTTTTTGTTTGCCTTGTAAATGACAGGAAGGTGATCCTAAGAGTAACCTTTCAGGGCCCGTGGGTTGGCAGTGTGAGAAGTCAGCATAGGCTTCAGCTTGAAGTCACCGGCAGTGTTCGCGCCAAGCAGCAGCGTCAAGCGGTCTTTTGCCACTTTAAAATCTGGCGCTCTGTTTTCCTCCTTGGAGATATAGGTCTTCTCAGGCATCCCCTTCCAAAAGAGACCAGTCTCATCCACATTGAAGACTTGCTTTGGTGAGTAGCCTTCTTGCTGGATAATCCGTTTGAATTCTGGTGGGAATGTCTTGACAGCAACCGTATCTGAACTGGCGGCTTCACCAGTCATCTTAATATTGTGGAAGTTATAACGGTGTTTAAATCATTGAAACCATCCTCGGCTGGCCGTAAAGGTCTCTTCCTTCGATCCTTCACCCTCTTCTGCCTTTAAGTCGTCAAACAAGGATCTGGCCTTATGCTGGATAACCAAAAGGCTCACAGGGGCATTGCGTTGATTCTGGTCCTCCATCCACATTGCCAGCATCTTTTCCACCTTCTCTATCACAGTGCTTTTAGTACGAGTCGTCTTAGTAGCACTCAGAGAAGAACCACTTCCAGCACTAACCTTAATCTTGTCAGCGTTGGTCCGTATAGTACGCATCGTTGTGGGTGTTTGACTAAGCACAGCGGCTATGTCCACAGCACGTTCTCCTTTTTCAAATCGGGTTAATACATCCATTTTCGTAGCAAGGGTAATGGTCTTACGTTGCCTCTTCACTACACTAGCATCAGTAGCACTTGATGGGCGCTTGGAAGCCATTTCGAATGGTTAGAGTACAGTTTTAGAGCAAAAGCACTTAAGCACACACGAATGATGTAAAGTCATAACAGAGACTAGCTTGGCGTCGCTTGGGAACGATGTGACGTTCCGCGAGTGAGGGCAGCGCGGCCAGACAAGAGAGAGTGATGCTCCGTAGAAATTAGTGCGTGACGACGCAAAACGACATAGTATCGGATCACCGGGACTTTAAACGAATTTTTGGTCTCTAAAGTTTAGCGACGTAGTACTGAAACAACGTTAAACGGGACGATGTTAAGCGAGGACTTAGTGTATATGTAAAGAAGAGGTTGGGGCCCAGAGGCCCAAAAATACACACAATATCACACAAAATTTTATTCTAAATACAAAAATATAATATGTATACTACTGTCAGGTACTGCATAATTCTACACACACCCCGTGTGTTGCCCTAACATCCGCCGCACTGTGACTGTGTCCAGTGCGGAGATGTGGTTTCTCCGTTTTTCTCCGGTTTTCCGGGTTTGTTCCATCGTTTTAGGCGACCCACATGAATCGAGAAGATACGTTGAGAAAAATTTGGGGGGGGGTGGCGGTATGACCATGATGAGAGAAATGTTTGACAATAAATAATCATTTACCCTCTAGGATCGATGGGTCTGCCGCACAAGGACTATGAGCCAGTATACTGAGTATAGTGGCTGCACTCTACTGTTCATGCATAGCATCATATACTCTATTTTTCATTAGCTGAGTATTACTTGTTTTGCATTCCATTCTTCGATTCTTTAGTATTTTATTGACCACATATCAATGATGACATACATTGCCACTATTAAAAGCAGTGTAATATGCCCCTCCACCCTATCCACTTGATCCAACCCCCGCTGCCACCACTAGCAGGGAGGATTAAGCAGCTTTCAATATAACTAAGTTTCTATAATAATTTTACACTTTCTGATGATCACAATTTATTTAATGACCCATGCAGTATTTCAGAGTTGCATAGGCAACTCAGCAGGGCGTGTGTGTGTCCCCCAGGAGGTCGGGGCTGTAAGGTACGTGTGTGTCCCCAGGAAGGTCATGGCTTTAGGGAATGTTTGTGTCCCCAGGGAGGTCAGGGCTGTAGGGCATGTTTCTGTCCCCAGGGAGGTCAGGACTGTAGGGCATGTTTGTGTCCCCAGGGAGGTCAGGACTGTAGGGCATGTTTGTGTCCCCAGGGAGGTCAGGGCTGTAGGGCATGTTTGTGTCCCCAGGGAGGTCAGGACTGTCGGGCATGTTTGTGTCCCCAGGGAGGTCAGGACTGTAGGGCATGTTTGTGTCCCCAGGGAGGTCAGGACTGTAGAGCATGTTGTGTCCCAAGGAGGTCAGGACTGTCAGGCATGTTGTGTCCCCAGGAGGTTAGGGCCTTAGAAAGGTATGTTTGTGTCCCCAGGGGGTCAGGACTGTCGGGCATGTTGTGTCCCCAGGAGGTCAGGGCTGTGGGGCATGTTTGTGTCTAGGGAAGTCCCAGGACTGTAGGGCATGTTTGTGTCCCCAGGGAGGTCAGGGCTGTAGGGCATGTTAGTGTCCCCAGGGAGGTCAGGACTGTAGGGTATGTTTGTGTCCCCCCAGGTGTGTGTGTCCCCAGAGGTGTGGGGCATGGTGTCCCCCAGTAGGGGCATGTGTGTGTGTGTCCCCAGGAGGTCAGGGGCTGTAGGGAAATTGTGTGTCCCCAGGAGGTCCAGGCTGTAAGGCATGTTTGTGTGTGTCCCCAGGAGGTCAGGGGTTGCAGGGCATGTTTGTGTCCCCAGGAGGTCAGGGCTCTAGGGCATGTTTGTGTGTGTCCCCAAGGGGTCAGGGTTGTAGGGCATGCGTGTGTGTGTGTCCCCCAAGGGGTCAGGGCTGTAAAGGCAGGTTTGTGTTTTCTCCCAGGGGGTCAGGGGCTGTAGGGCATGTGTGTGTGTGTCCACCAGGAGGTCAGGGCTGTAGGGCCTGTTGTGTGTCCCCCAAGGGGTCAGGGGTTGTAGGGCATGTGTGCGTGTGTCCCCAGAGGTCAGGGCTCAGGGTAGGACATGTGTGTGTTCCCCAGAAGGTCAGGGTTGTAGGCATGTTTGTGTGCTCCCCAGGAGGTCGGGGTTGTAGGCTGTAGGGCAGGGCTGTAGGGCATGTTTGTGTATGTCCCCTCAAGGGGTCAGGGCTGTAGGACATGTTTTGTGTGTCCCCAGGTGTATCAAGGCTGTAGGGGCATGTTTATGTATGTCCCCAGGGGAGTCAGGGCTGTAGGGCATGTGTGTGTCCCCTAGGAGGTCAGGGCTGTGAAAGTGTGTGTCCCCCAGGGTGTCAGGGCTGTAGGGCATGTGTGTATCCCCTATGGGGTCAGGGCTGTAGGAGCATGTGTGCGTTCCCCAGGAGGTCGGGGCTGTAAGGCAGGTTTGTGTGTTTCTCCCAGGGGGTCAGGGTTGTAGGGCATGTGTGTGTGTCCCCCAAGTGGTCAGGGCTGTAGGGAATGTGTGTGTTCCTCAGAAGGTCAGGGCTGTAAGGCAGGCTTGTGTGTGTCCCCAGGGGATCAGGGTTGTAAGGCATGTGTGTGTGTCCCCCCTGAGGGGATTCTATGATAAGTAGGAACATAAAAGTCTCCAGCAGTAGGTATAGAAGCATGTTAATGCAGAAGAGGTTGCAGCAGGAAGAAAATAAAAAAAAGAAAAAAACAGTGTGAGGAAATGGCTCTTAAATTGAGAAAAAGTAGAGGCCTTCCAGCAACAAAAACAGAAGTGTTTACTCTCCTGAAAACTAGCTAATGCAATTAAAACTAAGAGTAAACAAAACCAATGAGTGAATATTACGTGGGGAAGAAATCTAAATATTTTGTTTGTATATGTCATGAAACATACTTATTTATTTTTATTTTAGTACTGTATATGCTATTGAAACTCAGTTGCTGGTGCATTAGAGTTAAATCCCTATGGTAAGTACTGCTACTCCCCGACTTTGACGGGGTTAGGACCAAATCCAGGTTGTAAGTTGGAACGGTCATATGTCAGGAATGCAAAAAATGATACATATAAAATCTAAAATGAAATACAGTACAGTAAAAGTAATAAATAATGAGGACTGGATACAGTGTGACTGTGCATTCTTTAATGTAGTCAGCTGAGTGCACACGGGGCCCCCATAATTTTCTATTTACAGGTATACATGGAGACTATATTAATTGGAGAAGCAGAAGAGGAGACAGGGCTGGGTGGGTCATCAATGTGCTTTCTTCAGACAGGTTTATGTGCTGTGGAAACTTGCTGGTTGAAGGTATTGGATCATCTTGAGGGCATGAGGAGACACAATGGGGACTTCTTGAAATAGATGTCAATTTAGACTGCACAGTTTGCTTTCTTTTCATTATAATTTCCCTGTAGCAAGCAAGTGCATCTTGGATCATTCTCAACTTTGGCAAAGCTCATAATTTTGATCCATGCCATCAAACATTTGCATGGCTTTATTAATTGTAGCAAATGCCTCTGCCATTTGTTTCACTGAAAACTTTTTTGGGGTGCAGGTTCTTCTTACATTTGTCTCTCTTCTTCCTCTGCATTTCTGTGCATCTAGTTCAATAAGATCCTCGTTACTGAGCTCTTCTGCTTCACTTTCAACCAACTGTTCAACATCTTCATTATCAATTTCTAACTCCAGCTGTTTACCCAACTCCACTATCTTGTTACTAATATCAGAAATAACTTCATTTCATTAAATCCTTTGAAACTGTTCACATATCTTTTCAGGATTCTTCCATATTCCATTCATGCATGTCCTGTAACCTCATCCCATGCTGCACTAATGTTCTTTATACATTTTCAAAATTTTGTAGTCCTTCCAAAACTCTCTGAGCTTTTTCTCACCTTCAGTAGCAGCAACAGCCTGAGCGAAGGTCATACGTAAATAATTAGCTTTAAAAGCAGCAATAGCACCTTGATCCATGGGTTGGATGATAGAGGTAGTGTTAGGTGGAATGTACACTACCTTAACATCAGGGTGCATGTCGTCCAGGTGTGGTGGGTGTCCCGAGCATTATCCAAAATTAGTAAAATCTTGAATGGAATCCTTGTTGCAGACAATACTCCTTGGCTCGTGGAATGAAACAAGTCATGAACCAATCCTCAAACAGTACTAGGGTCATCCAGGCTTTCTTTTTGCGATAAAACACTGGCAGTGTGTGCTTGCTGACATGTGTTTAAAAGCCCTTGGGTTCTCTGAATGATAGATCATGAAGGGCTTTATCTTGAAACCAGCTACATTCCCCCCAACAGTGTAATTCGTCCTTGAATGCCTTGAATTGTTTTTCGCCTCTTTGTGGATGTATGTCCGCTCAGGCATGCGCTTCCATAATAATCAGTTTCATCCACATTGAATATTTGCTCAGGCAAATAATTTTCCACGATGACATCATCTACTCCTCCTTAAAAGCTTCAGCAGCACCAACATCAGCACTAGCTGCCTCTCCACTCACCTTAACATTGTGTAAACTGTAGCGGTTTTAAATCTATCAAACCACCCATGACTTGCTGTGAAAGGTTTGATCACATTCATCTCCTGCCTGCTCCTTCAGGCTTTGGAAAAGGCTTCTTGCCTTAGCCTGTAGGGTAAGAAGGCTTTTGGTCTTCCATCCATATCACAAGTAATTTTCCATCTCATGAATGGGACCTTGTCTTTTCTTCGTTATTATAGTTCCCTTTATAGGTGCTGATCCTTTCGCTACCTCACGAATACGTTCCTTGTCCTTCAAAATAGTAGATATGGTCGAGTGCGAGAAGCCTAGGTCGTGTGAAATGGTTGTTACAGTTTTTCCATTTTCATACTGCATTATTATCTTCATTTTCGTCCCCAAAGTAATTGACTGTCTCCTTTTCTTCTGAGCACCACCAGCACTCTCTCTTCTATGCTTTCCTGTTATTCTAAAGTGAATTAGATACGAAAATAATGTCAGTACAACAACAGCCAAACACCAACTAAGTGCTCTACGGCGTGGGCGCTGTAGCCACGAGGCGACCCAAGCCACGCGAATCTCTCGTACGGGATGAAAACGTTTTGGTCTAGAAAATACGCGTGTCATTTGAAAAAAAATTTGGCACTGACTGCGGCGGTTGTATGTGCGGGTGGTCGTAAGTCAGGGAGTTTCTGTATTCAATTTTGAATTCTCACACAGTACAGTGTAAAAAAAGCTTACCTTTTAGTGGATCTTCTCTCGATAATGGTGCACTCTACACAATTAAAAATAATAAATAAATTTGTAAAGGAATTATTAAGACTATATGCATGAAAAATATTGTTGCAATAAACATACATGTTTGATTTTGGGTACTATGTATTTTAAGTATACTATTAGGTGCTCACAAAATAAGTAACAATGTGAGAAAAATAAGTTTAATGTGGTAAAAACTTACTGGGTAGTAGGTGTTTCCCCGAGTTGGTTTCCTCCCTCCCCCAGCTTTTTTCCCAAGACCCAATCACATCCCTGGTCCAGTGTCCACCTGACTCCTACACTGCCTTATCCATTAGTGACACTGCCCAACTGTGCTAGAAATCTGTATGAATGAAACAACAAAGAAGTAACTTTAATGTTTTTTCCTTTTTCACTAGACACCATATCATAATTTTTATTTTATTAACTTGATACCATACTTTATTGGAAGAATTTTTAGTGTGTCAAAGTCTGAATGAATGATGGAAAATAAAAGTTACTTTAATATTTTTTTGTTTCAATACACACCACATACCAATAAATAAGTTACAATAAAAAAATACTCTATTGCCAAACCAGTAAAAAAAAAGCCAAATGAAAGTTTAACACAATCACCATTTGCATACTTTCCCTGCTTCGCCATAGCAACGCCATAGCCCACACTCTGGGCTCTCCTCCTGCTCCCCACTGAGCCAGCTAACTCATGTGCAAAGAAATGTATATTCACTTTATGTGTTTGCCCATATTTTATGGCATATAAGATGCACTTTTTTGTCTGAAAAATGGCTAAAAAAATCAGCCCGTGTCCTATACAGTGGTCCCTCGGTTAATGAACACAATTCGTTCCAGAAGGTCGTTCGTTAACCGAAAATTTCGTTAACCGAATCCATTGTTTCAATGGGATATTGGGTAATTGGTTCCAGCTGACAGAAAAGTACATACAAAGTATAAACAAAATGCAGTAAAGTACACTTACTTTGAAGTGTGTATGTAGAATGTTGCTGGTTGATGATGATGATGATGATGGGAATTAGAAGTGGGGGTGGAGGAGAAGGGAGAAGAGAAGGAAGTGGGGATGGAGGAGAGATCACCTTTCAGGGGACCCATGCTTGATGCCGTCATTTCACCAATAAAATTTTAAGTTCACTAGATGTAATTCAAGATTAATTTATTTAAATCAACACTTCACTGCGCTATATATTATCAATATGTTAACTAAATTTCAGAATGACCCATAATTTTAATGTAAAAATGCAAATATATTAAAGAGCACAACTTTCTTGATATTTACTCCACTGGAAACGAATGTAAACATAGAACAGATTACTGAATTGGCAGACTAGCTGATCAGCTGTTCATCTGATGCTCACAACAAAACGTGTTTGTCGTAAGGATTTCATTAATCGAAGTTTTGTTTATTAACCAAATTGAAGATCCTTATGGGAGGTATTTCGTTAATTGAACCGTTCGTTAACCGAGGGACCTCTGTATTTGAAGTTGCAGTCTCCTGCAAGCTAATGAACCCCCCAGTTGCTGTCTCCAGTAGGCTAAATTCTACCTGATCCAATTCCAGAATTAGAAATATGTTATTGCTTACTTAAACACTTTATTATTATTTTTAATTACGGTAATTAAAAAATAATTACAGTTGAGACTGGATTTACGCGGTTTTTGTTTACGTGTTTGGTCATTTACGCGGTCCCTTGCCAGAATTGAAATGCTTTAATTACTCGGTAAATTTGGTCATTTACGAGGGAAGCGGCGCTAGCAGGGTGCGCACAAGGTCGCCCAGTCATCAAAACATTACCGAGTTCTTCACCGGCCACCCACCACAGCCGGCCCAAGTCAGTGATAGTGATAGTGATAGTGAGGATATGGACTTATATGGACTTTGAGGGGTTTGACCAAGAGGCCCTGCAAGCCTATGTGGTGGATAGTGATACAGGTGAGGGCCAATAATCTGCCCTCTGCCTCGGAACCAACCTCCCATCCCCGTGTGCCCAATATTATTGATATTTCTCTTAATTATTAATTGCATAAAATTAAGATGTTAATTTGACTACAAGGTACATATTGTGTCGGAAAAAGTGGAGTTTATGGGTCGGCCCAGTCTCTATTTCAATTAATCCCACATGTTCTGTTATTTCATTTACGCGTTTTTCTTTTTAAGTTGTAGTCCACGGGTTCAATTGACCGCATAAATGAAGACCCAACTGTATTGTAAATATAAAAGGTCGGTCTATAACTTCTCTGTACTGAACTGATGACAATAACCTGAGAAGATTAACGCCCGTACGGCAGACACCCAACTCTTCACAGGTAGCTAAGCAGTAACCATTTATGAACTCGTACAAGCATCACAATCTATAATGCCATACCTGCAACATTTATTTTTCAATCTACAAATACCTGATACAAATGAAGATTTAATGATTACTCTCATAACACATTTACATCTGTTGACATCACTGGCGGCATTGTGACCAGGTTAGACTCGTCTCTGTTGTTTTCAACTCATATTTTTGGGTAGATATACAAAACTTTTTCATTTATTTTTACCGATATACATGCTCACACCATCCTATATACATATTGTGAAAAAAATTAAAGAAATATTTGTCTTAAGGGCAAACACATAAAGGGAATATACTGTAGTGGATTCCTCCCCTACAAACGCTTTTGTCGCTGAGTAGCCGACCCAGCTAATTCCCCAGTGTATGCCTCGTGGTCTAGGTCAACCAGCGCCGCCTTACATAACGGAGGTCAACTATTAAGCCACGCCTACCTCCACTATATAAGATCTCACCTCGTGGTGACCTACCTCTTTCTACCTACAGCCAGTCTTCAAGTAACACCACCTCCTCCACTCCTGCCTGGAGGCCCTCGCTCCCGCCGGCGACTATGGCGACCCACAAGCTGTCCTCCTCTGAGCATCCTCACCAACCAGCTCTCTCTACATCACGCTTGTAACCACGCTGCCACTTTCCAGCACCAAGCTGCATTGTACATCCAATACAACATGTATACAGAGAGCACATTGTGAGTTTCCTTTCTCCATCCCATCCTGAGTGTGAGCCAAATATCACATAACCCCACAATACATTTATTTGCACACGGGTTAGCTGGCTGAGTGAGGGAGCAGGAGGATGGTTGGGCAGTTGGTGGTAGGTGGGAGGGGGGAGTGTTGCTAGGTAATCGGCCGTGGTAGCATCGCCGTTATTTTAGTAAACAGGGAGTACTGATGGACAGTACAATAAAGCCTCGAATAACGACGGTAATGTTTCCTCCAATATTGCAGTGTAAGGTGAATCATCGTATCGTAAATCATTAACTACCATTAAAATAAAGCAATAATAATGAGATGCGTTCCCAAGTGTGACCTTTTCATATCTTTGGTGTGTCTTTTTACCCTCTTTTCCCCTAAAACAACACAATAAATGAAAAATGCAAACTATATTCTTTAAATGATGTTTATGAATGCTCCTTATACAATATAAATCAATAATAATGAAGTCACCCAAGAGAAGATGGGACGCCATTGTTGTTGTCAGTTTTTTTTTTTTTTTTACGGGCATTAGCCCACCTGGGCACAGGTCATTTTTTTTTATCCACATCAAGGGCCTGGGGGGGGGGTCAATATAATAAAATAATAATTATCAAATAATAAAATTAATAACATTTAATATCAATTTCAGTATAATTACAGGTTGTACCCCTCTAGTACGGCAACCTCGGGACCTGACCGGTTCCTGACCATGGAAATTTCCGGACCATGGAAATTCACCCTTTTCCTGGACAGATAGTTACTTGCGGTTACGTTAGCACCACCTTTTCTGCTTTGTGGTCTCTTTGAAGACATATTGAAGGGTTAAATGTCGTACAGTAATTTCTCAAATTTCGCGAGTTTTTAATTCAACGTTTTTTATTTGGACACAAAAAAAACCACTACATAATTTAAAGTTTTGACGGCGGAAACTCGAATTTTGACCGGTTTGAACGGCCCGCCATTTCAGACGACGTGCACAATCGTGTAAACAGCGTCATTTCTCTGATGTACAAAAGATTCATTATTGTTTATTAGTGAATGTCTTTTTTATTGAATTAATGTTTATGTGTGCAAAATGAGGAATACAATTCATTAATAATATGTAGAATATTAAAACACACGAGGAAATGAGACAACATTGTTTTCGTTGATTATAAAACCAGTGACTGAGTGGTTCTACTACATATAAAACAAGAAAATAAGACCCTGGTTGTAGCTGTAGTAAAATTAATGTAAAAAATTAATATGGTTGTTTTAAGTAATGTTATTTAATGTTAATAAATAGAACAATATAAGTCGCAAACCATTAATGTTAAAGAAATTAAGTGAAACTGCGCATACGTAAGTGCACACATGTGAAAAACATATCCTCATTACTCTACATAAGAATATGAAACCAACACTTATTTACTGTTCATGAATGTTTTAATTAATGTTTCTGATTTTATTTTATTGAATTATTGTTTGTGTGTGCAAAATGAACAATACAATTCATTAATAATTTGTGGAATATTAAAACACACGAGGAGACGAGACGGCTGCCGGCATTGTTTTCGTTAATGTTTACAAACCAGTGACTGATTGGTTCTACATATAAAACAAGAAAATAAGACCCTGGTTGTAGTTGAAAGTAAAATTAATGTAAAAATTAATATGGTTGTTTGAAGTAATGTTATTTAATGTTAATAAATGGAACAATATAAGTAGCTAACCATTAATGGTAAAGAAAAAAGTGAGACAGCACGTATGTAAGTGAACACGTGTGAAAACATATCGTCATTACTCTACATAAGAATATGAAAGCAACACTTATTTACTGTTCATATATATTGAAGGGTTAAATGTTGTACTCTGTACTGTATAGACAAACAGAGAGAGAGAGAGAGCAGCCGAACTGCCGCATGTAAACAAACCTTAATTTCCCGCGGCTTTGTTGTTGTTGTTTTTTACTGGGATTAGCCCACCCCGGGCACAGGTCACTGACCCACATTGGAGCCTGAGGGTCGAAAATGTAATACTCCTGTAATAATAATAATAATAATAATAATTCAGATAAGAAAAAAAAACAAAAAACAAATAGCTGCCTATCTACCTACTGGGCAAACTAAAATCGTTCCGAACCACGGGAGTTTCCGGACCACAGAATGCCGGACTAGAGAGGTACAACCTGTATAATAATAATAATAGTAATAAGAAAGAGCCATAAAAAAAATAAAAAATATATCAATAGTGAGAAATGATATATGGGGTATGTATGCTGTGTTGTCAATAGTATGAGAAACAATTGAGACCCTGCAATTGTGTGTAAATGAGGCAGAAAATTAGATCAGCAACCTGGGACTCGGTCACAATTTTTGTGATGCCATATGGCAGCAGGGTCTACCATAGACAATACATTATGCTTCCAATATCTTCCCAGGGGGTAGTACCTCCCTGTTTAGTAGCTGCCTACTACCTACAGGCTGTACCTCTGCAGTCCGGCATTCTGTGGTCCGGAAACTCCCGTGGTCCGGAACGATTTTAGTTTGTCCAATAGGTAGATAGGCAGCTTTTTTTTATCTTTTTTTTTTACTTATCTGAATTATTATTACAGGATTATTAAATTTTTGCCCCTCAGGCCCCAATGTGGGTCAGTGACCTATGCCCGGGTGGGCTAATCCCCTTAAAAAAAAAAAAAGCCGCGGGAAATTAAGGTTTGTTTACATCCGGCAGTTCGGCTGCTCTCTCTCTCTCTGCTTGTCTATACAGAGTACAACATTTAACCCTTCAATATATATGAGCAGTAAATAAGTGTTGCTTTCATATTCTTATGTAGAGTAATGACGATATGTTTTCACATGTGCGCACTTACATACGCGCAGTCTCACTTTTTTTTTACCATTAATGGTTAGCTACTTATATTGTTCCATTTATTAACATTAAATAACATTACAGGTACTTCAAACAACCATATTATTTTTTTACATTAATTTTACTACAGCTAAAATCAGGGTCTTATTTTCTTCAGTTTTATATGTAGAACCAATCAGTCACTGGTTTCGTAAGCTTTAACATAAACAATGCCGGCAGCCGTCTCGTCTCCTCTAATATTCCACGTATTATTAATAAATTGTATTGTTAATTTTGCACACACAAACATTAATTCAATAAAAACAAATTCAGAAACATTAATTAAAATATATATGAACAGTAAATAAGTGTTGCTTTCATATTCTTATGTAAAGTAATGACGATATGTTTTCACGTGTGCGCATGCGCACTTACATACGCGATCTCTCTTTTTTCTTTACCATTATCGTTAGCTACTTCTATTGTTCCATTTATTAACATTAAATAACATTACTTAAAACAACCATATTAATTTTACTACAGCTACAACCAAGGTCTTATTTTCTTCAGTTTTATATGTAGAACCAGTCAGTCACTGGCTTTGTAATCAACGAAAACAATGCTGTGTCATTTCCTCGTGTGTTTTAATATTCTACGTATTATTAATGAATTGTATTGCTCATTTTGCACACAAACATTAATTCAATAAAAAAGACATTCAGTAATAAACAATAATGAATCTTTTGTACATAAGAGAAATGACGCGGTTTACACGATTATGCACGTCGTCTGCACGTTGGCGGGCCGTTCAAACCCGTCGAAATTCAAGTTTCCGCCGTCAAAATTTTTATTTATTTATTTTTTTGTGTTCCAATAAAATACGTTAAGAATTAAAAACTAGCGAAATTTGAGAAGCTACTATACGACATTTAACCCTTCAATATGTCTTCAAAGAGACCATGATGCAGAGAAAGTGGTGCTAGTGCTTCCAAGCATAAGCACAAGTCACTATCTATCCAGGAAAAGGGTGAATTTCCATGGTCCGGCAATTTCCATGGTCCGGCACCGGTCAGGTCCCGAGGTTGCCGGACTAGAGAGGTACAACCTGTACTATTGTTTTACACCCATAATGTCAGTTATCCATCTGAAACTGAAGAAAATAAGATCCTGGTTGTTGCTGTAGTAAAATTAATGTAAACAAAAATATGTATGTTTTAATTATTTAAATTTTTTATTTTATTTTTTATTTGTTTATTTTTTATTTTTACACAGGGATTAGCCCACTCGGGCACAGATCACTGACAAATATTGGGGCATGGGGTACAAAATGCATTCATATTAATAATAATAATAATAATAATAATAATAATAATAATAATAATAATAAAATCATAGTAAATACAATTTATAATAACAAATACAAAATTTTAAATAAAATAATGATAACAATAATAATAATAATAATAATAACACTGTAATAATAATAATAATGATAATAATAATAATAATACTATCATAGTACAGGTTGACAATCCTTTATCCGAAATCCTTGGGGCCAGAGGCATTTCGGTTTTCGGAATTTTTCGGTTTTCAGAATGGTTAGGGTTTTTTTGTTTTATATATATATATATGTGTGTATTAGCCCACCCGGGCATAGATCACTTACCCACATTGGGGCCTGGGGGTCTAAAATATAATAAAAATTATAATAATAATAATAATAATTCATAGGTCTAGGTCGTGTTTCTCACTTTTGATCTTTTTTTCATTCTTGTATTTCTTTACTGTATTATTATTTTATTATTACAGTATTATTGTTATTATTATTATTATTATTATTATTAATTTTATTATTATATTTTATTATTATTATTATTATTATTATTATTATTATTATTATTATTATTATTATTATTATTATTGTAATCATTATTATTTTATTTGGTGTATAATTATTAAAAATTTTATTTACTATGAAGAATTATTACTATTATAATTATTATTACTATTACATTTTCGCCCCCCAGGCCCTGATGTGGGTCAGTGATCTTGCCTGGCTGGGCTAATAATCCCTGTAAAAAAAAAAAAAAAAAAAATGCCCCACAAAAAACTTTCGGTTTTTAGAGCTTTTCGGTTTTCGGAATTTCGGATAAAGGGTTGTCAACCTGTAAATACAATTTATAATAACAAATACAAAATTTAAAATAAAATAATAATGATAACAATAATAATAATAATATTAACACTGTAATAATAATAATAATGATAATTTAATAATAATAATAATAATAATAATAATAATAATAATAATAATAATAATAATAATAATAATAAAGAACCAAAAAGAAATACAAAAATGAAAAAAAGATCAAAAGTGAGAAACAATATATGTACTGTATGTTGTGTTGTCAAAGTAAGTGAAGCAATTGAGACCCTGCAATTGTGTGTAAATGAGGCAGAAAGTCAGATCAGCAACCTGGGACTTGGTCACAATTTTTGTGATGCCATATGGCAGCAGGGTCTACCATTAGACAATACATTATGCTTCCAGTATCTTCCCAGGTGGTAGTACCTCCCTGCAGAAGTAATCACTGATGGTAAAGAAAAAAGTGAGAGACTGATAGCGGAAGGCCAACATATTAAGAATATGTACAAAAGATTCATTATTGTTTATTACTGAATATCTATTTGATTGAATTATTGTTTATGTATGCGAAATGAACAATACAATTATTCATTAATAATACGTAGAATATTAAAACACACAAGGAGACGAGACGGCATTGTTTTTTCTTTTATGTTTATTCCCATGATGATGGTTCTACCTGTGAAACTGAAGAAAATAAGACCCTAGTTATAGCTTTTGTTAAATTAATGTAAAAAAAGTAATATGTATGTTTTAATTAATGTTATTTAATGTACAGTAGAAGTAACCACTGATAGTAAAGAAAACAGTGAGATGGATTGCGCACTCCCACGTGAAAACATAGAATCATTCTCTACATAGGAATATGAAAACACTTATTACTGTTCATGCTTATGAATGTGAAACAAAATTCTACTCTCCAATGGTGGTAAAGTTGAAAACTTAAAGACACAGCCAATGTTGTCGCAAATTTGTAAGAGTAAAAGGTGAGGTAGGGGTAATCTGTTGGTGTGTTTGCTCTTGTTCAAGTTGCACTAGTTCTTCATTTGTTAGGTCTTCTCCGTGACTCTTTAATAGCTCCTGAACATTCTCTTCATCAACTTAGCACTTTCAAATATTTTTTCTCAATTCTTACAGATAGTTTTCACTGTTGATTCCGCCATCTCCAAGGCGCATAAAATATCCACAGACCTCTCACCTTTTTCATATAATTTTAACATCTAGTTTCTCGGCTAAGCTTATACACTTTCTTTTAGCTTTTAAACCATCACTATCATCACTTGCACTATTGCTCATGCTGAAAAGGGGCACAAACATGCCATAAGATGCCGGGGAAAGATTTCTTCTGGATCTGTTCAGATACGTGAAAACAAAATGCCTGCTAAAGTGCAACTGTTTATGTTAGTAATACAGGCATAGCCACTCACCTGCCTGGGAGCATACGCGTTTTTACATTTACGCTGTACCTCGCCAGAACCGGAATTCCCGCTTTACGCGGTGCATCTACTCATATACGCGGAGAGCAGCTGGCGGTCTTCTCGAGCCACGCCATTTTTTTATTCAAACCTCCTGCTATCTCTCCCGCCATGATGGGTAAGCGGCGCGAGTAGGTTGCGCAGTGTATGTCTTTGTTGCGTTATCGGTGATGTCATATCGGACTGTGATTGGGCCACGCATCCTTACCTCCCTCCCTGCTAGCTGTGATTGGTTTAATGTAATATGAAGTGCTCCGCCACGGGAGGGATGAAGCCCCTTGACCTAGCCGCATCAGTTACGCCCCTCCCGGCCACACCGTGTATATCGGTATCTATTGTTCCATAAGAATGGCTGCCACCGGACCACCACCACCACAGAAAAACCTTGCATTACCTGGACCCAGCCGCCCTAATCCAAAGAAGATACGACGTGCCCTAAGCTACGAGGTGAAGTACAAGATCATCCAAGAGTTGGAGAAAGGAACAAGATTGGTTGAATTGGCGCGCCTGCATGGTGTGAACGAATCTACGATCCGGACGATAAAGAAGGGTGCAGCCAAGATAAAAGAACACATGAACATCACAAAGTCTGCAGGTGCTTCACTGATCAAGTATTGCCACAACAAGGTACTTCTCAAGACGGAGAATTTACTTGTGAGCTACTTAATTCGTCAGGCAAGACGGAACATGGCGGTCGACACGCGCTCAGTTCAGGAGTACGCACGTGAACTGTACGCAGCAGTGTCACATAAGATGGGAATTGCAGAGCCCAAACCCTTCAATGCTCCCTCTGGGTGGTTGCACAGGTTTAAGAAGAGGAACAAGATCACCAACATTAACATTGGTGGTGAAGAAGCGAGTGCTGACCGTATTGGGGCTAGGGATTTTCCTCCGTTCTTACGTGAGATTATGGAGGAAGGACAGTACACCGACGACCAGGTGTTTAACATGGACGAATCCGGTCTGTTTTGGAAAAAGCTTCCTTCCAAGACCTTCGTTGTCAAATCTGCCAGCAAGTGTCGGGGCCGGAAGTTGCAGAAGGAGAACATCACCATCCTCTTTACCATCAATGCCTCCGGTTCCTGTAAACTTAAGTTATCGGTGATCCACACAACCCCAAGCCACACGCCTACAAGAACATGGACATGACCAAGCTAAATGTCCACTGGCTGACCGCACGTAAGGCGTGGATGTTCTCTACTCTGTCCCTCTCCTGGTTTGATGACTGTTTCGTTGCCGACGTGAAGAAATTCTGTGAACAACAGAATGTTCCATTCAAGATTTTGTTGCTTCTTGACAACGCACCAGGACACTCGCCCCTGCTGTTGGATCGTCACCCCAACGTAAAAGTGGTCTTCCTTCCTCCGAACACTGCGTCATTAATACAGCCCATGGACCAAGAATTAATCTGTAATGTGAAAGCTGCATTCTCTGCAAAGAAGTTTAAGCTCCTGAACGACTATACCAACACCAAGGATGAGTTGCATAACCTGGGTGACACCGATAGCAAGAGCGAAGAGGACGAGGAACAACAGTTGGCAGAGCAAGAAGTACTTGTGAAACACTTTTGGAGGAAATTTAACGTCAAGAAAGCTGTGGACTTCTTGGTGGAGGCATGGGATCATCTGTCTGTAGGAACGGTTCGTTACGCATGGAGACATGTGTTGCAAGGCATCCCAGGTGGGAGGCAGAGTCAACCTGTGACTGGTGAGGTTCAGACTGTTGCAGTAGCAGTGGACCTTGCCAGAGAAGCTGCATAGAGTGTTACAGCTGCAGGCTTCTCCGAGACCACCAACGACGACATTATGGAGGTGATAAGGGATCCTAATGTGACTGCTGACGAGATGTTAGAAGACGATCGCGTCAGTGAAGAGACAGGCGGTGCGTCATCCCGAGAAGAACACAAGTTATCGCATGGTAATGTAAGGGGTGCCATCGAGTGTGTAGAGAAACTGAAGCTCCTCCTTTCCGACGACCCTGACGATAACCGGTATGAAGTCTTCACTCCCCAGCTGTTGCAGACTATGGAGCCCTACATCAAGGTGTATCACGACAACATCAACACTAGCCGTCAACAAAGCATTACCGAGTTCTTCGCCCGCAACCCACCACAGCCAGCCTAAGCCAGTGATAGTGACAGAGACAGTGATGGTGACCTTGAGGAATTTGTCAGGGAGGCCCTGACAAGTGTGGATGACAGTGATGGTGACTTACCTGAGGGCCAGTAGCCTGCCCTCTGCCTCGGAACCAGCCTTCATTCCTGTACGCCGACCCATCTCTTCTACTAACGTAAGTGTTAAACCTAACCTTGATTTTTGCTAACATAACCTGACCTTACGTAAGTGTTAAACCTTGATTTTTCCTAACATAACCTAACCTTAGGTTAGTGTTTACCTTGATTTTTTAAAACATAACCTAACCTTATGTAAGTGTTAAACCTTTATTTTTTCTAATCTAACCTACCATGACGTAAGTGGTAAACCTTGATTTTTCTTTTACCTGGTACAGTATATTATTCTCTTATTGGTATTTTTCTTCTATATTATGTTTGTGTGCATACCATCATAAAGTTCAGATGTTGTTTTTACTAAAACGTACGTATTGTGTCGGGAAAAAGTGGAGTTTGGGGGTCGGCCCAGTCTCTATTTCAATTAATCTCATATGTTCTGTTGTTCCATTTACGCGTTTCCCGCTTTACGCTGACCTCCGTGGGTTCAATTGACCGCGTAAAGCAGGGTTATAATATATATATATATATATATATATATATATATATATATATATATATATATATATATATATATATATATATATATATATATATATATATACAGTAAAATCTCGATTAACCGACTTTCGGATTAACTGTCAATCCCGAACTCCTAATTTTTTTTCGGGGATTAGCCCACCCGGGCACAGGTCACTGACCCACATCGGGGCCTGGGCTGTGATAATGTAATAATATTAATAATGACAATGATAATAATAATAATAATAATAATAATAATAATAATAACAATAAAGAACCATAAAGAAATAAAAATGAAAAAAAATCAAGAGTGAGAAACAATATATGTATGTTGTGTTGTCAATAGTAAGAGATGCAATTGAGACCCTTAGGGGGCAGTGAAATTTTGCTCAAAGCTGCACTCCTCAGGCATTGTTCCTTATACATATCTAAGACTCCATGCCAAATTTGAAGCTGATATGTCGAGGTTTAGTCTGCCGCATTTTCTACTGAAATTTTTAAATTTGCCTACAGTACTAGCCAAACAGCCGCTGTGGCGGTGCAATGTTCTGTTCAGTGTTCATCAACTTTTTTTTCATACCTCTTATTTCATTTAAGTTGTCTTGTTGCATATGAGTATGGTGCTATGTCTATATTGATTATCAGCCTTTTCTCATTTCATTTCTCAATGTTGTTACTGTACTGTAATGTAGGGGAGACCTGGGTAAGTTGGCGCACTTGAAATTATTCAAATAGTTACCGTTAAGCAGTTCACACCGCATACTTGATTAGTGATTATGCTGGAGCTGCCATTGCTACTGCCACCTTAGCTGACTATGGCATTATCACAAAGGATGACAAGAGTCAGGTTATTGGATAATTTGACGTCACTCTATTTTGATGGTAAGAAGACCGCCACTCGTGTGATGATAAAGAATGAGAAGACCGAGAAATGGAGTTCGAGGATGATGGTGAAAGATCATTATGTCATCATGGTTGAGCCTGGCAATGAATATCTCACACATGTGACTCCGAAGACTGGACACGGAAAGCAGATTGCCAAAACTATTCACGAGTTTCTGGTGGAGAAAAATCTAACCCAGCAGCCCATTGTGTGTGTTGGTTGTGATGGAACCAATGTAAATGTAGGATCAGAAAATGGAGTCATTCATCATCTTGAAATGTTACTTGGTCACCCGCTCCATTATTTCATATGTCAGCTTCACGGAAATGAGCTGCCTTTCCGCGCAGTTTTTTATCACTATGATGGTAAACCAAGTGGTCCTGAGCATTGGCGTGGTCCCATTGGAAAGCAGATCAAGGAGTCTTTGTCTGAGCTTCCAGTTGTCGCCTTCCAGCCAGTCAGTTTCCCTGATTTCCCTGTGTTTAATGATGAAGTGGAGAAAGATCTGTCCTGGGATCAGAAATACCTGTATAGGATTTGTAAAGGAGTTATCACAGGTGTTGTTGAAGATGACTTGGCTGCTATTGAGCCAGGTCCTCCCTGTGTGTCAAGGTGGAACACCTTATGGAGTAGAATCCTCAGGCTGTATGTAGCAACATCAAGACCCAGCCATGAGTTGAAAAGAATTGTCATTACAATAATAAAGTTCAGTGCTCCAATGTGGTTTTACATCAAGATACACCCTTACGTAACACACGGCTCAAGGAACGTATTCCAGTCCCTGCTATATATGAAACACCTGAATAGTGAGGAGGAGACGATAGTGAAGAAGGCTGTCCAGAGAAATGCATACTTCGCCCACACAGATCAACTTCTTCTTGGTATGTGTGCAGATGAGGACATGACTGTTAGAGAAAAAGCTGTCTCAATGATAAGAAAAATTAGAGAGGAGAATCAGCAAAAGGAAGAATGCACTGGCAGATCTGAAGAGGAGGAGGAAGATTCTGATGCTGCTGTTGACGAGAATTTGTTAAACTATACTGATGAGGAGGGTAAAGATGGAGATGGGAATGAGGATGTGCCTCCTGTAGTCAACATGAGAAAGGTGGTGACTCCGAAACTAAAGTGGCAAGCAAAAAACTATCATTCCATGATTAACTGGAGGAATGAACTCAAGACTGAGCCTCCTTACATTGCTTCTCTGTCAAATCTACAGGTTAATGACATTCTTGAGACACCATTAGTGGTGCCCAAGTGGCCAAACAGCACTCAGGCGGTCCAGAGAGGCATAAAAGTGATGACTGAAGCTTGCACTGAAGTGACGGGATACGAATCGAGAGATGGATATATTAGGCAAAGATTATTGTCTAGGAAAATGATGCCAAGGTTCCGCACAAAAAAGAATTTCAATATGAACTTGTAATGATTTTCTATACAGTGTACCTGTAAAATAACATGTGAATTAAATCGATGTCACCCATGTAAAATGTATCATTATCCTGGAAAACATTAAATGACACCTAATTTTTGGTATACACTAAAAGTTGACAAAAAGTCGTTCGCGATGCGGCAGGGTAAGTATGCATGAAATGGCATGAAATTTTGCACAGGTGTTTGTTACAGCCATACAAACGATGCCTGAAAAGTGCAGCCTGCAACTCAAATAAAAGTGTTTTTCCCTGCCCCCTAGAGACCCTGCAATTGTGTGTAAATGAGGTAGGAAATCAGATGAGCAACCTGGGATTTGGTCACAATTTTTGTGATGACATACTGCCAGACTGGGGTCACTAATTCTAAGGGGAAATACTTAACTCTAATCTTAATTTCTAAGGGTCGCTGCCACCAGACCCCCTCTGGACAGTATGTCGCTCGTTAGGTAGCGTGCAGAGTGGACTAGGCATTAGGTTAGGTTTTTCATTGACCAGATCGATAAGGGGAAAGATGGGTGAAACCACAACATATCTTAGTTCTTTCAGTTGTTCTTTCTACTCACTTCAGTTCATTTTTGGTACTACGTAACCTCAGTTCTTTTTGGTAGCATGACAATGGTCTAGGCACATGGGTAGTGTAATTCTGATATCAGGGTCACTTGGACGGAAATACAGGTAGTTACTGTGGGAGAAATAAATACTCCTAAAATACTCAAAGAACAGTTTATTGACATAAAATCAAAGGGGAAAAGAGATAATATTAACATATAACTACCAGGCTCAACTCCTGGGCTTATTGCAGACTGTATTTCTTATTTACTTATTTCCTTATTTTCTTATTCACTCAACAACAATTACTCTGATATTACACTCTTACCATGCACAATCTTACCGGTGTCACATTACATTACATAGCAGGACCAGTTCCTTGTCCTTACTCACAATACATAGTTACATGGCAACTCCTTGCAGATTACTTTACTTCTCCCACATTACTAGGTATTTCTCATTACATCCAGTTATAAGACCAACTGGCCTATGATGCTTCACAGGCTGTTGGTAGGGTATAGGAGATGCACTCACAACAACACGCTAATACTGGTACAAACACCTACATGGGTCCACCACCCAACATGGGGTAATTAATAACAAACACATACAACTACACTGTGAACCATAACTCCAAGGCATGTCCCAGGGTATAGCACTGGCGCTCACGACCATTGCTGTGGTCGGTGGTAGCCAGACACATGGTGAGTCTGGGGTCTGGCACCACGAGGTAGTGGAGCAGATTAATCAGGTCGCATCCGTGCCATCGTTTCATATATTGATCACTGCTGGTTATCTACTACATCTGAGGCAGTTGTTGAATGATCCAAGAGTCACAATTGGATCTGGGAACAAATGGAGAGAGCAGGCGTCAGGGGACCGAAGCATGAACAACACAATCACAACAAATCTCTTGTCTGGGAACGACAAACATATTTACGTTATAGTACTTCTTACACTGGGTGAATGACAATTCAACTGTTGAAGCATGAACACTGATGAACACTGATATTCACTACAATTGACTGAATCAAACTGAATGGCTAGGGAACACAAAACCATACCTGGGAACAAATGGAGAGAGCAGGCGGCAGGGGACGCTAGCCCTGCCTGATCGCATGGTATATATACTCCTGAGTTGCCAGCGATCGCTACTCACGCAAGGACAGAAATAACAAACAAAACAACTGTTACTCATTCAAGGCTGACCCTCAGTTGACATAGGTCTGGCAAACTACTAAAGTTGAGTTACATAACAAATTCAAGATTGAGTTTGCTAGGAGGAAGTGGAATAAACGAATATTGACAACTGTGTTTGAAGGCGGGATTTACTGGGAGGGATCCTGAGTGTAACGAATGGGAAAAACACATCTCTCGTTCATGCTATGAATACATGCAATTAATATAATATAACGTGATAGCTGGGTACAATTCATCAAATAATTCCGTAACATTCATCAGGTGAGTTAGTCTTTATTAATGACTCCCGTTCTCTGAGATTCTACAAGCGCGGTGGATTTGAAGGTTATGTAGCGTAATATGAATTACAGGGGGTTTTTAGGAATGACAATGATGTGTGCAGTACAACATATGTTCTTTGACTTTTCCATTTTTTATTCACGGTTTCTGTGCTGGTTCATATTTATTTACTAAAGTGGTTAATGTTTTAAAGCAAATTCTATTGAAATATGAATGGCAAATGAACAAAAATGAATAGAGGGAATTAAATGAGGTAGGTTAGGGAAAGGTACTTTGAAAATGTATGCATTATTTCCGTAGACTTTATGTACTATTAACCGACCTTTCGGATTATCCGTCTGCCTTTCCCCCCATATGTGGTCGGTTAATCGAGGTTTTACTGTGTATATATATATATATATATATATATATATATATATATATATATATATATATATATATATATATATATATATATATATATATATATATATATATATATTGTAACCCCGCTTTATGCGGTCAATTGAACCCACGGAGGCCCGCGTAAAGTGAACAACAGAACATATGGGATTAATTGAAATAGAGACTGGGCCGACCCTAGAACTCCACTTTTTCCCGACACAATACGTACGTTTTAGTAAAAATAACATCTTAGCTTTATGATGGTTTGCACACACACACATAATATAGAAGAGAAATATCAATAAGAGAATAATATACTGTACAGTGATCCCTCTGTTAACGAACGCTTTGGTTAACGAGTTACCTTCCATAAGATTCTTAACTTCGATTAACGAGTTTTTTACGAACCGACCTCAACATGTTTTTGCTTGCATTTGGCGGTCCACCAGCTGTAGTATTAGGCCGCCAATACAGTAATCGGTTCTAGGGCTTAACTTCCTTACTATTTTAGTAAATATCAAGAAGTTTATACTATTCAATAATTTTAAAAGTTTAATATTAAATTTTTTAGTCATTTTAACAATTATTGAACATAATTGAAGGTAAGGAAACTAGTTTGCGCCATCCAGCCTGGCAACACACCAAACAGGCGCCAGTCTCTCTGTCTTTTCAGTGGAGGTAACATCTTGCTTGAGACTCTCTTCAGCTAAATGCTTTTTTCTTTGTTTACAAGCAAATTATTGGTCTTTTTGAAATTTATTTTGCATATTGACAATATATAATGCAGTGCAGTGTTGATTTAAAGAAAATAATCTTGAATTACTCCAAGAGAACTAAAATTTTATGGGTGAAATAGCGCCATGGGGTGACTTCTCTTCCACCCCAATGCCTTCTCTTCTCCCTTCTCCTCCACCCCCATTCTAATTCCCATCATCATCATCATCATCCAGGAGCCTTCTACACACACACCTCAAAGTAAGTGTACTTTTCTACCTTTTTTGTTGAATTTAGGCAATTTTCGGTGAGCTGGAACCAATTACCCAAAAACCCATTGAAACAATGGTTTCGTTTAACGAGTTTTTCGGTTAACGAGCAACCTGCTGGAACGGATTTTGCTCGTTAACCGAGGGACCACTGTACCAGGTAAAAGAAAAATCAAGGTTTAACACATATGTCATGGTAGGTTAGGTTAGAAAAAATCAAGGTTTAATACTTTCGTAAGGTTAGGTTATGTTTTAAAAAATCAAGGTTTAACACTAACCTAAGGTTAGGTTATATTAGGAAAAATCAAGGTTTAAAACTTACGTAAGGTTAGGTTTAACACTTACTTTAGTAGAAGAGATGGGTCGACGTACAGGAATGGAGGCTGGTTCCGAGGCAGAGGGCAGGCTACTGGCCCTCAGGTGAGTCACCATCACTGTCATCCACACTTGTCAGGGCCTCCTTGACAAATCCCTCAAAGTCACCATCACTGTCTCTGTCTCTGTCACTATCACTGGCTTGGGCTGGCAGTGGTGGGTTGCGGGCGAAGAACTCGGAAATGCTTTGTTGACGGCTAGTGTTGATGTTGTCGTGATACACCTTGATGTAGGGCTCCATAGTCTGCAACAGCTGGGTAGTGAAGACTTCATACCGGTTAACGTCAAAGTCGTCGGAAAGGAGGAGCTTCAGTTTCTCTACACACTCGATGGCACCCCTTACATTACCATGCGATAACTTGTGTTCTTCTCGGGATGACGCACCTCCTGTCTCTTCACTGACGTGATTGTCTTCTAACATCTCGTCGGCAGTCACATTAGAATCCCTTATCACCTCCATAATGTCGTCGTTGGTGGTCTCCGAGAAGCCTGCAGCTGTAACACTCTGCGCAGCTTCTCTGGCAAGGTCCACTTCTACTGAAACAGTCTGAACCTCACCAGTCACAGATTGACTCTGCCTCCCACCTGGGATACCTTGCAACACATGTCTCCATGCGTGACGAACCGTTGCTACAGACAGCTGATCCCATGCCTCCACCAAGAAGTCCACAGCTTTCTTGACATTAAATTTCCTCCAAAAGTGTTTCACAAGAACTTCTTGCTCTGCCAACTGTTGTTCCTCGTCCTCTTCGCTCTTGCTATCGGTGTCACCCAGGTTACGTAACTCATCCTTGGTGTTGATATAGTCGTTGAGGAGCTTAAACTTCTTTGCTGAGAATGCAGCTTTCACATTGCAGATTAATTCTTGGTCCATGGGCTGTATTTATGACATAGTGTTGGGAGGAAGGAAGACCACTTTTACGTTGGGGTGACGATCCAACAGTAGGGGCGAGTGTCCTGGTGCGTTGTCAAGCAGCAACAAAATCTTGAATGGAACATTCTGTTCCTCACAGAATTTCTTCACGTCGGGAACGAAACAGTCATCAAACCAGGAGAGGGACAGAGTAGAGAACATCCACGCCTTACGTGTGGTCAGCCAGTGGACATTTAGCTTGGTCATGTCCATGTTCTTGTAGGCGTGTGGCTTGCAGGCTGTGTGGATCACCGATATATTGAGTTTACAGGAACCGGAGGCATTGGTGGTAAAAAGGACGGTGATGCGCTCCTTCTGCAAATTCCGGCCCCGACACTTGCTGGCAGACTTGACAATGAAGGTCTTGGAAGGTAGCTTTTTCCAAAACAGACCGGATTCGTCCATGTTGAACACCTGATCGTCGGTGTCCTGTCCTTCCTCCATAATCTCACATAAGAACGGAGGAAAATCCCTAGCCGCAGCACGGTCAGCACTCGCTTCTTCACCACCAATGTTTATATTGGTGATCTTGTTCCGGATCTTAAACCTCTGTAACCACCCAGAGGAAGCATTAAAGGGTTTGGGCTCTATAATTCCCATCTTTCGTGCCACTGCAATGTACAGTTCACGTGCGTACTCCTTAACAGAGCGCGTGTCGACCGCCATGTTCCGTCGCGCCTGACGCACCAAGTACCTCACAAGTAATTTTTCTGTCTTGAGAAGCACCTGGTTGTGAAAATACTTGATCATAGAAGCACCTGTAGACTTTGTGATCTTCATGTGCTCCTTTATCTTGGCTGCATCCTTCTTTATTGTTCGAATCGTAGATTCATTCACACCATGCTGGCGCGCCAAATCAACCTGCCTTGTTCCTTTCTCCAACTCTTGGATGATGGTATACTTCACCTCGTAGCTTAAGGAACGTCGTGTCTTCTTTGGCTTAGTGCCGCTGGGTCTAGGTAAGGAAAAGTTTTCTCTGGGGGCGGTTGTCCGGCGGAAGCCATTTTACAGAACAATGGATACACGTTTACACGGTCTGGCCTGGAGGGATGAAACTGCCGCGGCTAGGTTAAGCGTCGTCTTTCCTCCCTCCCTCCCTCCCCCGGGTGGACACGTCATAATACTTTAAGACAATTACAGCTAGCAGCAGAGGGGGGTAGGGATGCATGGCCAATCACAGTCCGATACGTCATATGACGTCAGTGATAACGCAACAAAGACACACACTGAGCAACCTTACCGAGCGGCTTGCCCAGGCGGAGGGAGGAGGGAGGGAGGGAGGAGGAGGGAGAGGCGAGAGCACACGCAGGCAGGCAGGCGGGTGGCGGGTGGGGCGAATCTAAAAATAGCGTCGCGCTGAACACTCTCCACGTAATGGGTGCGTGGTTCACGCACCATGTAATGTGAGCACGTTAGGTTCTGGCAGGGCACCGCATAAACGTGGAAACGCAGAATGTGGGACCGCGTAAAGCGAGGGTTGACTGTATATATATATATATATATATATATATATATATATATATATATATATATATATATATATATATATATATATATATATATATATATATATATATATATATATATATATATATATATATATATATATATATATATATATATATATATATATATATATATATATATATATATATATATATATATATATATATATATATATCGGGATTTAGTTATTATTTATATAAAAATGTAATTTTATTTTATTTTTTTTATTTTCGTCGTAAATACGAATAAAATAATGGTGTACAGTAAATTGAATTGGGTCCTAAATTAACCAGGGTCTTAAAAATGAATCATCGTTAGTAGAACTGTAGTTAGTAGAAGTGTCGTTATTTGAGGGTTTCCTATACAGTACAGTATATGCGAATGGCAACTGTGTTGAACTTTCATTTGGCTTTTATTTACCGGTTTGGCAATAGAGTATTTTTATTTTTTAAATATATTTATTGGTATTATTTTTATTTATTCCTCACATTTACTGGTACTGTATATATTATTTCAAGAAAACTATCGATCCAGGAGGAAAATACACACAAGTTTTTTCCTAAATACTCCCTGCTAAAATGGGGGATGCGTCTTATATAGCCATGCGTTTAGTGTGCCATAAAATATGGTAACTGAGTAAAAATAAATGAAGAAAGTTTCATATATCCACCAAAAATATAAGTTGAAAAACAACCATACACCTCACAGCTTGACCACTGGCCTTTTGGTTACAGTGATGAGTCTAATTTGGCTACAATGCCGCCAGCAATGTTTACAGCTACAAATGTGAAAAGAAAGTTATCATTAAATCTTTATTGTATCAGGTATTTGTAGATTTAAAAATAAAGTTGCAGGTATGACATTAATAGATTGTAATGCTTGTAAGAGTTCAGAAATGGTTACTGCTTAGCTACTTCTGAAGAGTTGGGTGTCTGCCGTACGGACGTTATTCATCTTGGATTGTCATCATCAGTACAGTAGTTATAAATCCAGATTTTATATTTACACTAATTATTTAAAAAAATATATATAAAAATAATAATAATGTGTTTAATTAAGCAATAACATATTTTTAATTCTGGAGTTGGGTGAGGTAGAATTTTGTCTACTGGAGACAGCAACTGGGGGATTCATTAGCCCGTGGGAGACCGCAACTTCACATATAGGAGGCAGGCCAATTTTTTTGCTATTTTTCAGACAAAAAAGTGCATCTTATTTGCCATAAAATATGGTAGTTTCTTTTTCTTCCTTTTTTCACTTCACTATTCATATTAACTTAACACTACATTTTATACATGTGCAGAATGAAGATTTTCTACCATACCATACTGGTGTAAAACATCCTAATCTTTATCTGCCAATTCTTCCTCCCTCCAGTCAGCCGCCATCTCCTCCATGTCTGCTGTTGCCACCTCTTCCCTATCCGCTGTTGCCACTTCCTCCCACACTATGACTGACACAGCATTTCTTTCACCCACACTGTTAGTCCTTCCTCCATTTTCTCGTACATCGGCAGTTTTAGATGCAGCATCATCTTAGAAATTGTGGGCTCTGAATAAGTTACTCTTATTACAGCCGCCTTCAGCTTGATGCTCCTAATCATGCTCTCATTAACCCTATAACAGAGAGCAACAGCTGAGGCCCCTCAGCCACACTCAGATACATCCAAGATTTTAACTCTTTCTTCAATATTGAAGGACTTCCTCTTTTTCTTGGAAAGTTGCACTTGGACTAGGAGCCATTGTAGGGCACTTGGACATTGTAAAACTGTGTATACAACACACCGACAAATAGATAAAGTCTAAAAACTCGGAGCATTGATATACAGTACACGTCTACTCAATAGGGAAGCTAGCGAGTAACTGAGAGAATGCTTGGAGTGGGGTCGACAGCACCATGGTTTGTTACAACGTTTGTGAAAAGTGATTTATCAACATGGTCATATAGATTTTGACTCAAGGAACATGTATCCAAAGCTTCCCCGAAAATCTGACCCCAAATAAGGTCACCAACTTGACCTTTAGAGGTCACATTATATCATAACCTGAAACAGCAATAGAAGGTGCCACAAATACCATATTGGTGTCAAATAAAAGCTCTTATCAAGACAAATATTATTTTTTCTTAGGTAATAATTGGTGACCTTCAGAAGTCATTTAATGTAAACCAAGGTTAAAAATACAATGTATGAAATATGCATAAAAAATATCTGTGGTCCTGATGAACGTCCAAAATATGGTGGATGCAGTTCTGCTTAAAGGAAATCATTTTCAAGAAGGAGAAACAGAATTGGTGTCACTTTGTGGACAAGTATGCCTGTTAGCAATTGACAAGCTTGGTCAGGCACAATATGAAGACTATAAGGTGTCTGTTTTGGAATACCGAACCTATAACCTGATGGATAAAATTAATAAAAACAAGCTGACCTTCAAAAAGATCAGACAAAAAAAGTCAGTAACCATGAAGAAACTGTCTCACTTCAAGGATTATGCCTCACTGTATGGCTAACTTTTGTCTCGTTACACACACGCCAAGGAAATTTGTGTTTTTTCTTCGAGTATGAGTCTGCAAACCTTCCTCGTACAATGCAGATGACAACAGACAGATTGCACTGTTCCATTGCATCATTGAAGAAAGACCTCCTGACAGAGAAGTGAGTTCAGTGGAAGAGATAAGTGAGGTCCTTCCACCTACAAACTACGATGTTGTGGTAGTTGATGGCGGGTTCCTTTTTCCATATGTTGCAGCCAAAGCCAACATGTTCAACATTTGATGATTATGTTTGTTCTGTATTTTGGCCTCTCCTGTGTGCCAAATTGAAAATTTGCAATTGTATTGACTTGGTGTGGGATTAATACTTCCCCAAAAGCATCAGAGGCAACACACGAAGTAGCGGAATCCATAGAGATGGTGAAGAAAGTCGACAACGAGTCGGTGGATCGACAAAGATTCCTCAAGGTCACAAAAACTGGGAAAAGTTTCTGGCAGACTCTACTGATAAACTAAGTACTTAAAAAGCAATATTCTCCCAGCAACAAGGATTTGTATTTAACTGTAGATGACTGTGTTGTTTATTTGGGGCATGGAAATAATAGAGACTTGCAATCACAAAGAAGCTGACTCGAGAATTGTGCATCTCTTGCCCATGCCTTTCAGGATCATAACTCTGTTCTAGTCCGGACAGAAGATGCAGACATTCTAGTCATACTCTTTGGGCAGTTCCAACGTTTACAGTCGGTAAATCCTAACAATGAACTGTGGATCTCTTTTTGGTAGTGGGAAACATTAGAAGTTGTTACAGGTAAATCGCCTCTATTAAGACCTTGGTCCCGAACGCTGCATTATCAGGGTGTGATACTTCAAATGAATTCAAGAACAAAGGTAAACATATTTGGTGGAACACCTAGCTAATGCACCCAGAAGTTACAGAAACACTTGTGAAAGTTTTCCACTCCCCTTTTCAGCCTTTGAATGATGATGATTTGACTACTATTTAGTCATTTATATGGAAGCTTTATGACCCGAATTCAACTGCTGTTGAGGTTGATATTCTCAGGTTGAACATGTTCTGTCGGAAGAGCCAGGATGTCTAGAATATTCCACCAACCCAAAACACACTTGGCTGCATCGATTTGGGCTATGAGTCATCGTGCGAATCTCCCGGATGAAGATCCACGTTTCTTCGGCTGGCAAGAAGATGACAATAATCGCGTGCCTGTGTGGACATCTTAAGCCATTGCCACTGAAGTATTCCACCTCACTATACAGTACAATGTGGCTGCTGCAAGGAGTGTAGTGTTCATTGCTCATGTAAAGGGAAAATCTTGCTTGTATACATTTGTGCAAATGTTTGTGCTTGAAGTGATTTGTGCAAAGTGCATAAAAGAGGATAATATAATATTTAAACTTTATTATATGCCAGACCCATTGAACTGATTAAGTTTCTTCATTCTCAAATATCTGGCTGAGTTCAAAAAGGGCTAAAACCCCCAAAATCGATTTTTCAAGAGAGGTTAAAGGAAGATTTCAATTTCTATTATAAAATCAGCCTTCAGATATATTTTAACAAAACAAATGCAGTTCGAAGCCCAACTAGTGGAGAATTTTGTGTGTTAATAGGAGGCCCTAGTGCAAACGGGAAGTGCTGTACGAGTATCATTCAAATGACTTAGGCCCTTTTTGCAATAAGGTGAGATGCAGTTTTGAGTACAACAGTACACACTGGCCATTTCTGCAACAAATACTCCGTAACAATGATTATGTTCTTGATTGTTGAAAGTGTTCGTAATACAGTCTCTCCTCGACTTATGACAACCTGGACAACGACGGCCATGGTCTTATAAAATATTTTTCACATTACGTATTTTCGAGTCCCGACGTTAGTGATCACACTGTGTACTGACAAAAATTTCGTTTGTATTTCCCTTTAAAATGGCTGACAAGCGTAAAAGTGAGAGTTCTCATGGTGCTGAGAAGAAAAAGAGACACCCATTTTAGAATTTCTCTGTATTATTTTCGCCTTTTCGACTTACAACCTGGTCGACAGGACGGAACCCCGTCTTAAGTCGAGGAGAGACTGTATAGGAAATAGACACAAATTTGATATTTTCATTTAAATTATTTAAAAAAAAATGTCAGTTAAACCATAATAAATACTCAATAACCTGTTATATTCCAGCACTAACGAACTTCCATTAGCTACTAGACATCGTCTTGAATCTCTATCTCCTTTGGTTCATCATAATTATCACCATCACTCTGAGTCATCCCTCTTTAAGGTTTTGTGGAAGGGTTGGCTGCCTTCTGATCTATAAGGAAGGAGATCCGTGAGGTCCTTCCATTTTTAGCCTTTATATTTTTGTTCAGATTGTACCCTGTGGACCTATGAAATCTGCCTTGCCCCTTCCTTTGTTGTTAAGATTGCCCTGTCTTGCTCACACAAAAGAAAAGCTTTGGTATGAAACTCGCCCAAGGCAACTTCACTACTCGCAAAACCATTGGAGATAGAGACTGGCTCTTATTGCACTAAAAAGTACTTCACTTGAAGTAATGTTACATAGGCCAAAGTCAAAATTGCCTATTTAGGACATTGGTCCTTTTTGCATTCAACTAGAAAAATGTAATAAGTAAGTTTTGGTAAGTAATTTAATGGAATTACTACAGGTGAAAGTTTTGGTTGGGAATTTCATATCAATTACCTAAACTGACATGAAATATTTATTTTAATTACAGTACCTCTTTTTAATTTGAATAAGAATGTACTTGTAGCTTTCTGATAAAAACTTTAATAAATTATGTATGTTGTTAATTGCAAAGCATAAGTATTTCTACTCTGTATTATCTCTGCTCATTATATTCATTTTTAGATAATTTGTGTTTCTAAAATTTTATTCCATTTATAGATCTTACGGTTGACAACACCATGTAATACCTCAAAATAAAAATGCTTTATCTTGATAAGAGCTTTCATTTGACACCAATGTGGTCTTTGTAGTACTGTACCTTCAGTTGCTGTTTAAGGTTATGACATATTATGACCTTGAATGACCTTTAAAGGTTACGTTGGTGACTTATTTAGGGTCAGATTTTTGGGACACCTACTGATTCGTGTTCCTCGTGTCAAATTCTATATGAACACTTTGAAAAATTGCTTCTCACAAACGTTGTAAACAACTGTCAAATCTTACTCTGTGGGCTCGCCTCCACTATTGGGGAGACAGGCATGCGATGGTGCATTGAGATATCTGGCAGGGAAAGTTAAACTCGCGCTGTATTGCATTGACCTGCGAAAATGAAAAATAATGGGAGTAATATAGTTACTCGTGATAAATCAAATGCGGTGATCAACTCACGAAACATCACAACCCTACTGTACAGTAATCTCCCTGTTAGCTGTGCATTGGCCACACACAGCTGACTCATGTTTTTTAATGGAGAGGGCGTCCCCTACCCATTGTGATGACTGCCTGGCCCCATTGACTGTTCGACAACCTCCTGGTTGAGTGCCTCGGTCTCAGATTTTTGTCGTAAGCATCTCTCTCAGTGCCGGGGGGTTGGGGGAGACAGGTCTTACGGTCTTTCTTTGGTGCTGGGGGACCAGCGTGTAGCACGGGAGGGGATGTCCTCTCCTATGTGGGTGAAGCCAACCTACTACACAAGTATTGAATTTTATCTATTAATGTTTAAATGGTTTTTATGAAAGTTCTATGGTATTTATTATTATATTTGTTTTGCCTTGGCTCCCGTTTTATGTTTATGGATCGGAGGAATAGACACTTGTCTTTTTTAAATGTATTTAATATCCTTGATCACAATAGATGTCCTTACACTCTATGAAAGATAAGAAACAAACATTACACGAGTAGGGTTATCTCACATTTACCGGAGCAATTGGTGCAGAGCACTTCCGGGAATGAGAGATTTCCGGGTAACGAGACAACTCTCTCAAAGCAGGAAAAAATCCCTCATCCCGGGAATTTTCCGGGTAATGGAAAAACTTTCTCGGAACCTCCAGAAATTGTCCATTATATCATCGCTCGAACCCGGAAAAAATTCCCTATCCTAGGTACCGGAAAATTTTTCTCAGAACTTATGGAAAATATGCCCTATTTTCATCTCTGAAACCCAGAAAAAAAAACATCTTCGGGATTTCCCGGAATTTTGTGGGTACCAGGAAAATTTTATTGGAATTTTCCGGAAAATGTGCCCCTCGGAAAAATTCAATTCTGGCTATCGGAGAGTTCCAGGTTTGAGGGATTCCGGCTAACGGAGATATTGCTTATTATCTATGATGCCCTCCCCCAAAGAAGCCGACTTCCCAGTGATCACGGGAGATGGCAGGTACTTGTTTCTAGGTACTGTACTTTGTTTGGAGATGTCCAAAGAGGACATCTTCAAGACCCCTACCATGCTGGTGATAATGTCTGGCTGGGCTGTAATGACTGTGTAAGAGATGCAGGAAGTTTCCATGAACCAGTGGGTCTTCCCATGCATGCAAGGGCTGAGCTTCCTGATCAGCTTCTTAAACCTAACAGACGGCCTCTTGTGTCCCCATTGCTCCCACTGCACGGCTGTTGTCTGCTGAGGCTCAGTTGTCTGTGAGCATGATTTTGGGCTTTCCAAATCGGGTGGTGGCTGAACAGGCATCAGAGGTGACGATTTGTGATCACTGGCTCGAGGGTCCAGCCGTTGCAGAGGTGTTGTCACAGGCATGGTAGGTGGTGGTGGCCATACTGGGGTTGGTGGAGATGCAGGTGGCACCTATCTTTCCGAAGGCAAGGGTCCTGGGAGGATATCAGGGATGCGCTGGTCCACAACATATGGCTCAATCTTCCTGAAGAACTTCCTGTTCCTTAGCTTGGTTCTCCCTGAACCATGCATTTTGACTCTGTATTGGTCATACTCCAGCACCTCAACTACTTGACCGGTTCTGTCCCACCTATTGGGGCAATTGCCCTCCTAGTTCTACACCTGGACAATGTCGCAGATATCCTGACGCAGTAGGCTCTTGCTATGTTCCGACTATCTTTCAACCGCTATGACATGGAGCCTTTGCAAAGCCCACTCCCATTCAGTTGCAGTTGCTCTCCATTCTTCCCGAGTGTTGAACTTGTCGTGTGTGACGGGAATAAAGTCTTTTATCTGCTTACTGAAGATTATCTGGGCTGGTGATAGCCCAATATCCTGGTCAGGGGTATTCCTGTACTGCAACAACACCCAACAAAATTTATCATTGTTCAGCCTACCCTCCATATCAGCATTATCTCTGATGAGCCTCCTGCCAGACTTTACTGCCAGCTCTGCACGCAGGTTGGAATGTGGGAAACCCGCAGAAGACACTCTATGGCAGACACCATGGGTGCGGAGAAAACACTTGGTCTCGTAGGCCCCGAACTGTGATCCTTCATCAGATGACAGCTCCTCAGGCACCCCAAACATGTGGAACATGGTGTGCAGGTGCTTGACAAGCACATAGTACACCTGGTTGCACATAGTACACTTTGCCCTCTTCTGCCTGATGTCCCCTGTAATGCCCGGCCACCAGACACTGACCTGTGCCCTTGCATTAATGCCATCCATGCCGTGGTGGGCAGAGTGGAGCACTTCCAACACCTCACCCCTAAGGGTCCGTGGTACCACAACTCTGCCCTCATAGAGGGGCAACCCATCATGTGTGGACAATCCAGTCCTGAACCAGAAAAATTCTCTTGAGCCCCAATTCCAGAAGATTCTTGGACTCATGGAATCCTTCAATGATTCTGTTCACCAGGGCTTGCGTTGTCGTGTCTTTGGCCACCACATCCCTGATCCTGTCGAATGATACCGTATGTAGGATATCCACTGCGGCAGCTACTATGGCACCCACGTGCTGCTCTAGTGTCAGGGAACAATCATTGTTCCTCCTTGGTGACTATACAGTGGAGGCCGGCTATCATGCCCATTGCCGGGCTCCTGGACATAGCGTCTGGTCCCGCATCCTTCCGGCCGGGGACGTGTGCAATCCTGAACCTGTAGTTCAAGGTTTTCTCCTTCAATTTTAACAGTCTTGGTTTTGGGATGTTCTTCAGTCTCCGGTCGCCTAGGATCTTAACCAGTGGTTTGTGGTCAGTGGCAATGACCAAATCACTGCAGCCCTGTATAAAGCAGCGAGCCTTCTCCAGGGTGTCAGCCACTGCCAGTGCTTCACCCTCTACTGGGGCATAGCGTGGTCTCTTCTGGAGAGGTTAACCTACTGCCTGCCAGGACCCTCCACCAGTCATTCGGGCAGCAGTAGGGCGAGTCCAACTCGCAACTGCAATTTTTTGTGTCAGACAGAACCTGATACTCATTTTGGAGAACTCTGTAATCAAACAGGTAGGGCGTCCTGTCTGGAACGTTCTCACTTCTTTCTCCACTGCCTGAAAGATCATGCTTCTGGAATCCTGAAACAGCTTGTTTAGCTCTTCATCCCAGTAAAATAACTCAGTTGTTGTACTAGGCCAAACCATGAGTGTATTCCAGATATGTCCTTGGATGTAGGAAGACTCTTGACGCTCTCCAGCAGTTGCAGGCATGGTCTGACCGATTCCGGCGTGACCTCGAACCCAGCATATTCCACAGTATCTCATGCAAATTGAAATTTCTCTGGGTTAAATACAATGCTGTTTGTACTGCAGAAAGTGAGGTAGTGGCAGGTCAGGAAAAAACACTGTTCGATGAAGTTGGCCCAACAATGAGAGTCGTCAATGCACTTTACCTTGTATGGTACATCACATGTGATGAGGTCGAATCAATGGGTGTATCCATCTCCTGTTGCCAGGTAGCCCTGTGTGGTGGTCATGTACCGGCAACGACCCCAGGGTGTGATGAACGTAGTGCAGCCTCGACTGTTCTTACAGCCCGATACTGTGGTATCCATTCCATGCATCCAGAATGGTCTTCTTGGTTTTATTCAGCACAGAGGTCACCTGGTGGTAGGGTGGTGGTGTGTGGTGAGTTTGTCTCACTGACTCCTGGTTGAAAGCTTGTAAATCGACCGTCCTTCGCGGTGACCCATCCTTTTTTGCCACTATTATCATCCGGTGGAACCATTTGGATGGGATCCCTGGTGGCACTTCCTCTAGGATTTGGATCCTTATATCCCGACCCAGGCCTCGTTTGACCTCATCCTACCAGTGCAGTGGGACTGGTATCGGCGTGTGTACCACTTTTGGCCTTGCATTGGGCTTGAGGAAGATCTCCAGCGGCTCTCCGTGCATCATTGGCAACTGTTGGTGCTCACATACTTTGAATGCACTGGAAGCATACCTATTCAGTATCTATTGCTGGAGCTTGTTGAGGTTTTCAAGACTGGCTTGAATGGGAGTGTACTTGGTACTGGAGGTGGTTGTGTTCTCCTTGGACACTCACCGGTGCTGTCCGCTGTTTTTATGCCGGCTGCCGCTGTTCCATTTCCCATGGGCTTCTGTGGAAACTTTCTAATCGCCGGAAATTTCTCCGAAATTATGCCATGTTGTGAACAGGCCTGTCGACTGAGGAATAAGCCTGGGCAGTCCTTTGTACATAAGAACATAAGAAAATAAGGAGTCTGCAATAGGCCGGTTGGCCTGTGCATGGCAGCTCCTGTCGAGAGTTACTACCACTCTCTATCATCCATGAATCTATCTAGCCTCCTTTTGAAACTTTCCAGAGTTCCCGCACTTACTACAAAGTTGCTAAGCTTGTTCCACTCGTCCACCACCCTATTTGTGAACCAGTTTCTTCCTATCTCCCCTAAACCTAAACTTATCCAACTTGAATCCGTTGCTCCGAGTCCTATCCTGCTCGGATATTATAAGAACTTTATCTATGTCCCTTTATTGATTCCTTTCACCCACTTAAATACTTCTATCATATCTCCCCGCACTCTTCGTCTTTCTAGGGAATGCAAGTTAAGTTTCTTTAACCTATCCTGATATGGAAGGTTTCTAAGTCCCGGAATCATTTTTGTCATTCTTCGCTGCACCGACTCTAGTGAATTTATATCCATTCTATAATAGGGGCACCAGAACTGAACCGCATAATCGAGGTGCGGCCTGACTAGCGCAAGATATAGTTGCAATAAGACCTCTGCACTCTTGTTACTTACACTTCTAGATATAAAACCCAATACTCTGTTTGCCTTATTTCGAACATTAACGCACTGTTTTCTAGGCTGTAGGTCCGGGCTTACAAGTACCCCTGGGTCTCTTTCACAAGTCGACTTCTCTAGGTTGATGTTATTAAGGCTGTATACATTATAAGTATTTGTTCTTCCAATATTAAGTACGCTGCACTTGCTGGTGTTGAATTTCATTTGCCATTTTTCAGACCACCCCTGCAGTTTATTTAGATCCCCCTGTAATGCATTTGCATCCTGCCCTGAATTAATTTGCCGCCCTATTTTGGTGTCATCCGCAAACTTGCTTATGTCACTGCTGATCCCAGTATCTAAATCGTTTATGTAGATTATGAACAAGAGTGGGCCTAGTACTGACCCCTGGGGAACCCCACTGGTTACACGGCCCCACTCAGATTTAACACCATCTACGCTGACCCTCTGCGTTCTATCGGTGAGCCATGATTTTATCCAATTTAAAACTTTCCCCTCGATACCATGAGCCTTAATTTTTCTCAGAAGCCTCTGATGTAGCACAGTTGCTTGGTGGATCTAACGTGGCCATCCTTGACATGCCCTGTAATGTTAATGAAGACCCGACCCATGAGACTCATCCAGCTGTTCTCCGCCAAGCAGATGGTCTGGCTTACCGGCAGCAGATCGCTTGGCTGTAACCCCAGGAGTGACAGGAGAAATGGACCAGCAACGGCAGTCTGGGCTCCACTGTCTGGGCAGGATCTATCATCACTGGCCAGTTTCAGCTGGCTACTCCTGAGCGGTAAGCCCAACTCGTGGTAAGCTGCCTTGGACACTGCCACATTCAACGACACCCATGGCTGTTGCGGTGCCTACCGAAGCACCCAGCCCATGTCTTCGTGCCAAAGTCGGTGGTTGACTATGAGGCGCCTGCAGCTGGACTGCTTCATGGTGTCAATTGATACCAGGGACATGAAGTCAGAATCCATTCCAGTGTCCCATGTCGTCATGCCAGCATTGCCAGAGTTGTTCACCACTGTTCCATCTGGCTTGAGCTGGCCCGACCGGCAAACTGACCGGAAATGTCCAGACTTGCCACACAACAAGCATCTCTTACCCCAGGCCTGGCACTTTTCCTTCCTGATGTTGGCCTTGGCCCCATGTCCCATCTTTCTGCAGTACACACATTTCAAGGTTGGGCTGACGTCTGCCACCCTGAATCGCTTCTGTTATTCAAACTCCAATAGCTTGGGGTGGAGTTCCACCATGTGGTCAGACAGGAGACCCTGTGATCTCAGACCTGATTCCTTGGCTTCTACAAAAGTCAAAACAGCATTGAGATTCATTGTTTTGTTGTCCAATTGACTGAGTAGATCCTTCTGGATATCCACATTGAGCAGGTCTCATGTGAGTTGATCTCAGATGACTTTGTCTGCATAGCTAATGTCTGTGTCGCACCCAGTCCTGGTGCACTTCTCACTATACCTACAAACAGATGCCTGCCCCTTGACTCTGGCAGCAAAATGTCACACCTGCTCGCCCTCATCCTGTACCAGTTGGCCCAGTTGCACCTTATTCACCATCCTGTTATTTTGTCTCACTGTCAGTCTTCTATTTTCACAAAGGAGGTGAGTCTCATCTTTGGTGGAGAGCCCGCTCCCCAGGTTTCTATGGAGGTCTCTGCGAAGAGCTTCATCATAGCACTCCAGGAGTTGCACTGCAACCATGTCCCCAGTCAGGTCAGTGGCAGTCTTGTAGGCAGCCCATCAGTCCACGAAATAGACCCAGTCCTCCTCAGTCAGGCCAGCAATTAGCTCGGGTCGCATGGCCTTCTGAGGTTTGGATCCTCTTGTCATGGTCGCGACTGGCACTGTGGCGGTCGTCCCCCATCCCCGGAAATATTTTCGGTTACTGGAAAAAACTTTCCGAGTGTCTAAACTATACATATTGCACAGACAAACACTAGCCCACATCCTCAGAATGTTTCTGTGTGCTGGTGAGTTTTCCAAGAGTCTAAGCTAAAAATCTATAAGATATGATCGTGATTGAAGCTGTGTGTTACAGTAAAGACCGATATTTTCCACTCCCTTAGAGCTAACCTGACCTGACACAATGTCAGGTGGTTGTAGGGTGGGGTATTAGTGATCTCATAATGTAAGGGTCCGTTTTCCTTACTTCAGATTTATTCTATTTATTCTTCTTTTCTATACTTATATACTTATATTCTTCTACTCTGAGTCTCTCTCTCTCTCTATAAGTATTTATCTTATATTTCTTTGCTTATATTTTCGAAGCCAATATTCTTTTCTTTACTTCATTTCTTGTTTCATATACAGGTAGTCCCCGACTTACGATGGGGTTAGGGACCCAAATCCAGTCGTAAGTCGGAATGGTAGTAAGTCCGACATAGATAAAAAAAAAATATATATATATACAATGAAATACAGTACAGTAAAAGTAATAAATAATGAGGAATGGATACAGTACAGTAAAAGTAATAAATAATGAGGAATGGATACAGTACAGTAAAAGTAATAAATAATGAGGAATGGATACAGTGTGACTGAGCACTTACCTTTAGTCAGCTGAATGCACACGGGGCCCCCATAATTTTCTAATTATACATGGAGACTACATTAACTGGAAGAAGCAGAGGAGGAGACAGGGCTGGGTGGGTCATCAATGTCGCTTTCTTCAGACAGATTTATGTACGGTGGAAATTTGCTGGTTGAAGGTATTGGATCATCTTGAGGGAGTGAAGAGGCAGCACTGGTGGGGCGTGAGGAGACAGCACTGGGGGACTTACTTGAAATAGATGTCCAATTTAGACTGCACAGTTTGCTTTTTCTTTTCATTATAAATTTCTCTGTAGCAAGCAAGTGCATCTTGGATCATTCTGTCAAGTTTGGCATAACGCTCATAATTTTGATCCATGCCATCTAACATTTGCATCCCTTTATTAATTGTAGCAAATGCCTCTGCCATTTGCTTCACTGAAAACTTTTTGGGGGGTGCAGGTCCTTCTTCTACATTTAGACTCTCTTCTTCCTCTGCATCTTTGTGTGCTTCTGGTTCGATGAGATCATCGTTACTGAGCTCTTCTGCTACACTTTCAACCAACTGTTCATCATCTTCATTATCAATTTCTAACTGAAGCTGTTTACCTAACTCCACTATCTTGTGACTAATATCCGAAATAACTTCATTTTCATTAAATCCTCTAAAACTGCGCTCGTCATTTGAAAAAAAAAATTGATCACTACTGCGGCCGTTGTATGTCCCGACGGTCGTAAGGTCAGAGCAGGTTGTAAGTGCGGATAGACGTAAGTTGAGTGAGTCGTAAGTCAGGGACTACCTGTATATCATTATATTTTCTAAATTCTATGTCCTTACTTTCTCTCAATTATATCCTGTTTTAGTTATATTCTAAACCATGGATTAGTCTGGGAACCATGTCATTCTTATTATAACACTTATTATACTTGCAACGGTAGCCTGCCACTACCCAGACTTTTATTAGAATGTAACATATTTCATTGAACTGTTAGGTAGCGTGCTAGTGAGCTTCCAGGCACGTGAGTTATAATAGTTATTTTCTGAGAACTAATGTGTAGAAGGAATAGAGCGGTGATACTTGAACATTACTTATCCAATATTTATTAACATAAGGAGTGAACAAGATGTTAATTAATTACACTCAGACAAGACTGGACCACTTAGGTCTTACTTTACACATAGCAAAATAGATCTTCATTTCTTGATTACAACATTACACACTCATTATACTACTTCATTGTCAATACATATGATTATATAACACACTCGAAAAGATCCAAAATTAATATATTATTAAACACATCATGTTAGTTCGGAATGAACAACATGGCACTTTAACTAGACTCAGTGGTAGTACACCTGGTTGGTAGACTCAACCCCTATACCAACGTTACCATAGGTAACACCAACATTCATGGGTTCAATACTCATATTGGAATAACTATATTTCTGCTAATTATCCCCAATCATAGATACCAATCCTGCTCAATACATATAACTAAGATCAATAGACCGGACAAGACTGAGTCCACTGGTTGTTTACGACACAGACAGTTCGAAGCTCGCTCGCAAGGAGTGTCCGGGGGTAGATTCGGTGCAGTGTCCCCGCACGGCATTCCCTGGGTAGTCCCGTCCTCGTATTCTAATCTCGCCATACTAAAGACTCGTTCAGATATCTAGACGGTCCGTCCCCCGTAACGATCTTTAGAAGTGAAGTGCTTCTCCATCTGGTCCCTGAGATATGCTAGGGTCTGTCAGTTGGTTAAAATGTTCAAAGGAGGGCCACCAGACTGGTGCCTGCACTTCAGCACCTCAGCTACCCTGAGAGATTGGAGCGCCTGCACTTGCCTAGCTTATACTACAGACAGGCAAGGGGGGACCTAGTTGAGGTGTATAAGCATCTCAAGGGGCACTACTCAGTTGAGTGTCCATACTTGGAGCTGGCGGACACTCTCCCCACAAGGGGTCACAGCTCAAGATTGAAGAAGCTGCAAGTCCAGAAAACCGTGAGGGCAAACTTTTTCGGAGTGAGGGTTGTAAACTCTTGGAACAATCTACCAGAGAGTGTTGTGATGGCACCGAGTGTGAGCTCTTTCAAGACAAGACTTGACCAACACTGGAGTGGGTTCAGGTACATTCAGGAGCCGGTGCATGCCCAGTATTTGCCAACAGTGCGTGACAGAGACGTGACCGATCTCCCGGGCAGCTAGCGAGCCGATCTTTTGGTGAAGAAGATAAATGAAAAGGAAAAGTAATCAGAGACGTGACCGATCGCCCAAGCGGCTAACAAGCCGATCAGTGGCGAAGAGGATAAAAGTATGTGGTTGCAGTTTCAAAGCTTTGTTACATCACTAATGTATAATAAGTCTCCACATGCCCCGGTTTATTCGTTGATTAGTTGTCAAAGTGCAAAAGTAGTCCTGTCTAGGTATCATGTATCAATTAATTTTAAAATAGAAATTATTATGTAAAATGCTATAAGACAATGGTTTAGTAGTGCTGTTAATGTGTGTACTGTGTGAGTGTCTTGGCATGTCACCTCACCACCTGACTCCTGAACAAACTTTATCAACTTCTTCAAATCCTAAAATGTGCTTGACAAGTTCAAAACACACACACACACACACACACACACACACATGGGAATTAAGACAACAAGCATCCAGTGAGGGTCTTGTGTGACTGCATGGAGGTGAATTAAAAGATCAGCTGTTGAGGAGCTTATCCATTGGCAACACTGATGCATGTTACCACTCCGTTCTACTCCATCTCTCTAATTACCCTCACCTTTCTGCTTTCTCACTTCATATTTTAAAATGTTATGTAATGTAATGTTGAAGGGGTACAACTTTGCTCATTTATACTTATACTTATCACAATCTCCCTAAAAATACTTTAGCTTTCGTGTTTATTCAAAACATCTTCAGGTCATGAGACCCACTAATCATCCACCCAAGAAAGAGTGACTTGACATTCCATCAGAGGGTCAGTAATATGAGACCACTAATCCCCCACCCAACCTCCACCTGACATTGAGTCAGGTCAGGTCAGGTCCCCCCCCCCCCGCAAAAAAACAAAAACAAACTAACTTTCATCTTTATTCAAGACATTTTCAGAAAATTCTCTCGATGTTGAACCTCGTAAAATTTGTTCCCAAAGCCGAAATTTTTTGAAAAATTATGGCTTTGGGAATTTTCTGAGCAAATTTTAATTTAGGCTAATGGAGAGTTCCGGGTTTGAGGGATTCTGGCTAACGGAGATAGTACTGTACTATATTGTTATCATATTTGATGGTGGCTACAGAGATGTGGATTAAAATACGTTTCAATATTGGCCATCTCATTTTCCGCACTGGAGGATATAAGTATATTGTAAGTTGTTCTACATGACACTACAGTAAACATTGGCCACCAAAATAGGGGTACACAGATCATTATTGCCATGCCATCATGTATAGTAGTAGAGTTTGGGTAGAAATTAAGTTTTTCTAAAACGGCGGCAACAAAATGGCCGCCAACCATTGACAGGGGATGTTTTCAAAGTGCCCCCACATCCCAAAATCATCAAAAGAACATAATCCATATGTGCACCAAATTACAGTACATGTACAGTATATGCTTTTAAGACAATACATAATTCAATGATATTTTTGCACATATCACCTGGGCTAAAAGAGAAAAGAAAAATTATTCTGTGATCTCCAAAAACCCCCTTGTTGAGCCTTCACCAAATTAGATATTAGCCCTACTCATAAAAGGCTCAGCATCTTTTAGGTACTATGATGCTTTCAGCTTTTGCCTTTATGGGCTTTAAGGTTGTAGTAGGAAATGATTAACTAAGTTACAGAATAGTTAGCTCAATAGACAGTTCTGTGTTGCACCAGTTACACATGTCTGGGGTTCAGATCTTGGGTAATCATATCCGATGGACCTTGAACTGCAATGGAAGTTGCCTGATCTGTACTGTACTTGGCTAGATATGGGGATTTCAGAATCACTTCCCAATTTTTTGGGGGTGCCCAGGGCTCCCTTTTGTATCCACCCCTGATTTTAATATCAGATTTATAAGTCACAAGCAAATTAAAACATTTTTTCTCTTTTTCCAGATTCCTAATCCAGATCCAGTGGAATTGGCAGCTGGTAGAAAAACTGTGTATGATACTTGGAAAGCTCGCAGGCCAGATCGCCATCAGTCTGATAAACCTCAAATGCAGTTCATTGGGTCTGGCAGTGACTATAAGGGATTCCAACACAACCTTGGCATTCCATGCATGGATATTTGTTATACTCATGACAATGTACGTATGATATACTGTTGGACAGTATATTCCTGTTTTTATGAAGTGGCTTTGGACTGAATTCATTTAGAATAAAAAGATTTTCATTAAAATCAGTATTGCATAGTTGACTTATTGTGAGATACACAAAAATATGAATTATCTTCATCAACAAACATGTATGTGATTTTGTAATTGCAATAATGTACGGGTAAACCTCTATTTATGATATCCCAATCTACGATAATTCACATTAATGATGCTGATGTATTAAGACTGCGTCCTTGTTTGTGATGTAAACAAACTCATATTAATATTATTAGTCATCCCGCCAAGTCCCCCACCTCCCTCTAAACGTCAACTATGGCGCTATCGGAGGGCAAGCTGGCAATCCTTGCAAGAATTCTTCACCGACTTTCCTTGGGGTGAATGTTGCTTTTCCACTCGGGATGCCTCGGTATGTGTTGACAGCATTGCTGGGGTTATACAGGGGGTTATGAGTGCCTTTATCCCATCTTCTTCCAAAACTTTCACATTACAATCATGGTTTGATCGCTCCTGCTCTCTTGCTTGCAGGGTGAGAGATAGGGCATATCGAGCTATGAAACTATCTCCTTCTCCTATTACCCACACCTCTTTCATTACTTCTAGGAATCGTTGTAAGGCTATTCTTCATAGGGCCAAGCGGAATTATATTAAAAGAAAGACCGCTGTCCTGACTAATTCTTCCTCTAGTAAATCCTTCTGGTCCTTAACTAAAAACATCTGTAATAACTTCTGCACGCCTTCTTTTCCTACCCTCTTCCGTCCCAATAACTCTATAGCCAACTCTCCCCCTGACAAAGCCAACCTCTTTGGTACCTTATTCTCCTCTAATTCCACCTTAGACGATTCCCACTCTATCCCTCCTACCCCTGCACCTCCTACTGAACCTATGCACTTTCCTATAATCTCCACTCGCAGGGTTTGCCGGTGTGTTATCCAGGTTGGATGTGACTAAGGCGCATGGACCGGACGGAATACCTCCCCGTGTTCTGAGGGAGTGTGCTGAAGCCCTGGCCCCTGTGCTTGCTCACCTCTTTCGCCTTTGCCTCAAAACCCAAACTTTTCCTTCTTCTTGGAGGCATTCGTTGGTTCAGCCCATCCCGAAGAAGGGTGACCATTCTAATCCCTCTAACTATCGCCCCATTGCCCTAACTTCATCCCTCTCTAAGATTTTCGAAACTATCTTGAACTCCCATTTTCTCCGCCACCTTGAACGCCTTTCTCTTTTGTCGGATCACCAGTATGGCTTTCGCCAGGCGAGATCTACTGGTAATCTGCTTTCCTATTGCACCCATCTTTGGTCATCCTCTCTTAGGGATTATGGGGAAACTTTTGTCGTGGCTCTCGACATTTCCAAAGCATTTGACAGTGTATGGCACAAGTCTTTGCTATCTAAACTTCCCTCTTTTGGTTTTTCTCCCCCACTTTGTTTTCTCATCTCTAGCTTTCTTGAGAACTGATCCATGGCAGTTGTTGTCGAGGGATCGATTTCTCGCTCTTTCTCTACCAGTAGTGGCGTCCCACAGGGTTCTGTTCTTTCACCAACTCTCTTCCTTCTTTTTATCAATGATTTACTTCACACTACAACTAATTCTATCCATTCTTACGCTGATGATTCTACTCTTCACTCTTCCTCACATTTTCCCCTTCCTCCTAACTCTCAAACTAGATCCGTTTCTAGAACTGATATCATTACTTCTATCAACGTGGATCTGTGCAGCATCTCTGAATGGGGAGGTACAAACTTGGTTAAGTTCAATAGTAATAAAACTCAATATTTACCAATTACACTTTGTAAATTAGACGACCTCCCACCAATTACATTTCAGGAAGCTATCATCCTCCCAAATTCTGAAATAAATATGTTGGGCCTCACCATTTCCTCCAATACGTCCTGGAAATCACACATCCTTAGTATAACTAAAGCTGCCTCCCGAAAGTTGGGAATGCTGTACAGATGCCGCAGCTACTTCACTCCTGAGCAGTTGCTCCAAGTATATAAGGGATTCATTCGTCCTAACTTGGAGTACTGCTCTCATATCTGGGGTGGCTCTTCTTCTGTCTAACTATTAGATAGGGTGGAATCTAAGGCATTTCGTCTTATTAACTCTCCTCCTTTAGTCGACAATCTCTCTTCCCTTTCTCTTCGCCGCAATGTTGCTTCACTCTCTCTCTTTTACAGGTGCTTTAACGGGCAATGTTCGGTGGACTTGGCATCCTGTGTACCGCCGGCAAGGCCGTGGGTTCGCAACACACGTCTTGTTCGCGGTGCCCACCGTTTTTCTGTGGATGTCGGTCACACGAGAATAACCCGTTTTAGTACCTCCTTCTTTCCTCACACAGCCAAACTGTGGAATGCTCTGCCTTCTTCTGTGTTTCCATGCTCTTACAATCTGTCTCACTTTAAAAAGCTGGTTTTCCGGCATCTTCTTGGTGTAGATCAATACAGTATAACCTTTTTTTTTCTATATTTACAATTTCTTTCCATTCTTTTTTTTTCGCCCCCCAGGCTCCGTTGTGGGTCGTTTGACCTGTGCCCGGGTGGGCTAATTCCCTTAAAAAAAAAAAAAAAAGTCGGCATATGGAACGCATCACTAACTTCATTTGTCAGCTGAGGCATCTTATACCTGAACGCTGCCTCGTGGCCATCTGGTGAACTACAGTCCAGGCATTGTTTCTTATTGTTTACATGTGTATAAGAAATGGAGCTCACTCTTTATCAGTCATCATCGGTGTTGTTTTTTCCCTTACAGTGAGAGGTCATCACTAATGTTCACATTGTACTCTGTTTTAGTGAATGTGAAGTGGTTTTGCTCTGACTGTGAAGTGCTGTACCTGTTTTAGTGACTGTGACGTGCTTTAACTCAGACAATGAAGTGCTTTCGCTCTAATCCCCTACCCTGACAATGGGTGACCTGACATTGCATCAGAAGGTCAGTAATACGAGACCACTACTCACCCACCCCACATCACCTCCACTGCAAATGAGACAAGAGTTTATATAGAATAGGATGGACCTGGCATTGTATCAGGTCAGGCTAGTTAACATGAGACCCACTAATCCTCTACCATACCTCCATCACAATTGTTAAAAGACGTAAAATGTGAGGACACATACGTATTATACATTCAGGAGATTGAACAGTATGTATACAGTATACTCTCGATTTAGCAGAATCTGATATAACAAACTCTCGATTTAGAGAAAGGGATTTTTTCATTAATTTTCGCTCGATTTATTGAACTAGCTCGCTAAATTAAGATTAATTCCGTAAATATGCTCACACCTATGGAGGCACCTCAGACACATGATTCAGTAAATCCTCGCGTAACGCCGTGGTTCCGTTCCTGAAAACCGCGACTTTAACATAATCAATTTTTCCCCGTGAGAAATAGATAAAATACGGGAGCTACGTTCCCCAGCCTCCTTTTGCCCCACGAAACACATTACATATACAGAAGTTCAATGGCATTTTTATCGAAAATAGTATACGGGGTGTGTGTGTGTGCATATATATATATATATATATATATATATATATATATATATATATATATATATATATATATATATATATATATATATATATATATATATATATATATATATATATATATATATATATATATATATATATATATATATATATATATATATATATATATATATGTGTGTGTACTCACCCCTGAAGATGTATTACAGCGCTTGGGAACTTCGTGTTTCTTCTTTCCTTGTGGCATATATATATATATATATATATATATATATATATATATATATATATATATATATATATATATATATATATATTGATTAGATTTAAGGGCGATTTAGGGGAATTTTAGGAGTGTTTCTGACTTTATGCGTTTTTGGCTTTACTTTGTATATACTTTTCTATGAGCTGGAACCAATTACCCAATATCCCATTGAAACAATGGTTTCGGTTTATGAAATTTTCGGTTAACGAACGACCCTCTGGAATGAATTGAGTTCGTTAACCGAGGGACCACTGTGTATATATATGTAGATGCTGCTGCTGCCTTCCGGCAAAGAAAAAAGAGAATCCAGCGTTGACTGCTTAGTGCTCCTCTTCTTCTTGTCCTTGTAGATCTCATTGTAACAAGCAAGACTGTCATCAATATTGCGTTGAATCTTTGAGCTACGTTCTCTGTTTGTGTCGTCATCAATGAAGATTTGCATTCCTTGCTGGATCATGGTGAACTCAACTGCCATCCTTTTGATAGTTAGCGTTAGTTGTATTATTTCTTCGTCTTCGTCATCTTCACCAGGACTATATTCTGTTAGTTGTTGCAAATCTTCATTGGTGAGCTCTTCTGTGTGGGATGCCAGGACTTGCTCAATATCCTCTGATTCCGGCTCATGAAAGCCTGCCTGTCTAGCCAAGCTGAGGATATCCCTATTCACTGCTGGAACAAAGTCAGTGAATCCCGTAAAACTGTTGACGCACTCGGGCCACAGTTTACGCCGCACACCATTCAGGCAACTTTCTGAAACCTCTTCCCATGCCTTGCCAATGTTGTCGATTGCATGAAGAATGTTGAAGCTGCGCCAATATTCAAAGATTGTTTGTTTATTTTCTTCGTCTGTAGCCTTCTGCAGCTGGGCCATGGTACGGCATAAATAATACGCCTTGAATGCGGCGATGACGCCTTGGTCCATAGGCTGCATCAGTGCTGTTATGTTGGGAGGCAGGAATACAACTTTTACACTGTCATGAAAGTCGTCGAGATTGGGAGCATTGTCAATGATCAGAAGAATTTTGAAGTCAAGGTTCTCCTTGACACAGTATTCCTTCATTGCAGGGATGGCGTACACGTTCAACCACTGGCTAAATATGGCGCTGGTTATCCATGCCTTCTTATTAGCCTTGTAGTTCACAGGAAGGTGATCCTTAGAGTAATCTTTCAGGGCCCGTGGGTTGGCATTGCGAGAAATTAGCATAGGCTTCAGCTTGAAGTTGCCAGCAGCGTTCGCGTCAAGATGTCTTTTGCCAGTTTAAAACCTGGCGCTCTTTTTTCTTCCTTTGAGATATAGGTTCTTTCTGGCATTCTCTTCCAAAAGAGACCAGTCTCAGCCACATTAAAGACTTGCTTCACTGAGTAGCCTCCTTCCTCGATAATGTTTTTGAATTCAGGCCGGAATATCTCGGCAGCAACTGTCTCTGAACTAGCATCTTCACCAGTCGTCTTAATGTTAAGAAAGTTATAATAATGCTTAAAACGATGAAACCATCCTCGATAAATAATGATATAAAACAATTACCGGAAAATCTCAGAAAATTGCGAGAAAATTACTCAAAACCTTTCTGCTCCAGGCTTGGAGGCAAAGGTTATGAAAAATTGCACCATGTTTAGCCGCATCCTCACATGGTTGATGCATAGGTGGGAAGTTTGAGGTGACATACGAAGACACTTACACAGTACACACATTAACAGCACTACTAAACTATTGTCTTATAACATTTGACTTTATAATTTCTATTTTAAAATTGATTGATACATGATGGCTCGATTTGGCTACGTTTCCACTTAGACAACTGATCAGTGAATAAACCAGGGCATATGGAGACTCATTATACACTAGTGATGCCAAGAAGCTTCGCAACTGCAACCACAATGCATAGCTTATCACAACCTGTACTCAAATGTACTAAGTTAATTACTAAAAATTTCATGTCGAGTACAATCTATGGGATTTTTTACTCAAATTTATCATCATCTTACAAGAATTCCAGCAACTGCAAGTTATATTCTGCTAAGTCAAGTTGGTAACATTTTATAAGTGAAAAACTTAAACTCCCTGTCTTTTATAATCCTGACTAAGCACCCGTCCTGGCTGTGGACACCCCACCTCCCCCTCCCAGCCAGCAGGGGAGGCAGATGGTGGTGAGTGATAATGATTTATGGGATGAAGGCAATTTCAGGCTTAAAGTTTTCTCTTATAAAATGTCACAGACTTGACTTAGCAGAATGTAACTTGCATTGCTGGAATCCCTGTAAAAGAACGATTAATTTGAGTATAAACATCCCATAGTTTGCACAAAATTATGGCTTTTTTGCAAGGAAAAGTCTGTATAACTAGCCCCAGTGGTCAGGATATTATAGTATCGAATGTTACAGAGTATTTCAAATAAATTCTTTGTTTATTTCTGTACATAGAGACTGGTAGAAAATGACCGCACACTCCTTAAAAGGTTGTTTGCCTCTGTTATTCTTACTGGGCAAAATATTGTTTATTTGTTATTTATTAATTAGTAAATATATGTTACTGTAAAAATTTGAGCTTATTAATACCAGTACCCTTCATACACAGTCGGTAAAATACTTAGTTTTATCTTATTATTCAGCTTGTCATTTCAGGATATCATATTGGAAACGTCTTGGAGATAATTCATTAAGGATTACCTCCCACCATTTCGAGCCGTCTGTGTGACTGCTTTCTCCAGATTTTAAAATGTTGTCTAACGTAATGTTGAAGGGATACAACTTTGCTCATTTATACTTCTACTTAACACAATCTCCCTAAAAATACTTTAGTTTCGTGTTTATTCAAGACATCTTCAGGTCATGAGAGCCACTAATCCCCCACTCAAGAAAGGGTAACCTGACATTCCATCAGAAGGTCAGTAATATGAGACCACTAATCCCCCACCCTATCTCCACCTGACATTCCTCGGGTCAGGTCAGGTCTCCCCTCAAAATACTTTAAGTTTTTGTCTTTATTCAAGACATCTCCAGGTCAAGAGACCTACTAATCCCCCACCCAAGAAAGAGTGACCGCCCTGTAAATTCAGTTGCCTTTGAAGATGTCTTGAATGAAGACAGAAGCTAAGGTCCTCCAGAGTACAGGTATACTTAGTTGACCGAGAGCTCATTTTAGCAGAAACTTTGATTTAATGAACAGAGGTGGCTCGAATTAGTTTGTTAAATCGAGAAAATACTGTACTCCTAGTAATAATCTGTGCTTATTAAAATCTTTTTTTACTTTTACTTTATCCTCTTCACCACTGATCAACTCGTTAGCCACTTGGGCGATCGGTCATGTCTCTGTTATACACTGTTGGCAAGTACTGGGCATGCACTGGCTCCTGAATATATGAGAACCTGCTCCAGTGCTTGTCAAGCCTGGTCTTGAAAGAGCTCACACTTGGTGAAGCCACAACACTCTCTGGCAGATGTACCCTCCATGTATAATACTCTACAGTACAGGGGTCCCTGGGCTATGAACGGGTTCCGTTCCTGAGGACATCCGAAAGTCGGAACACATACCCTATGTGCCCTATGTCATAACCCAAGTCCTTTTATAATCTCGAATCACTTAATTTAAGAGAAAAGATGAAATTAAATTACAAAAACAGTAAAGAAAAGTAAAAATTAAAGTTTAACATTTACATTGAAGCATGGGGCTGGCTTGCATGTAGAGATGGGTATTTGTATGGGTGACATAGGCTTTATTTAGACGAAGCTGAATATGATGATGATGATATAGATGTTAACAGGATTGGCTCTGGAGAATCTGGTGAGGTAGAATTAACTGGTTCTGGAGTTGCTGGGAGTTCCTCTGTAGATGCTGCAGAGGTTGATGGTAAGCGGCTGTGAAGGCTTGTTTGATGTATTGTTTGATGACATATTGCAGTTAAGAGTTGATTCTTAAATTCTGCCCCGTTATCTGAGAGTATCGCTCTAGGTGTAGAAAAAGGACAGATAAGATGAGTGACTAATGCATGAGCCACTGATTCGGCCAACTTGTTCTGCAATGGTGCTAGTACCACAAATCTAGAGAAGTGGTCAATGCAGACAAGAATGTAACTAGTGCCTTGATGGGTTTTTGGTAGTTGCAATAAATCGATCGCAACTGTATCCCATGGACGTTTCGCCGTTGGGTATTCTAAGATTGGAGCGGGATCCATCATTGTTCCCTTGTATTTTGCACAAGATAAACATTTGGCAATGTGATGTTCAATGTCGGTCCTCATAGTTTTCCAATAATATTTTTCCTAATTTCTATTAGACATCTGTCTCGCCCTGGATGCCCAGCTTGAGGTGCATCATGGAAGAGGGTGAGGATGTATTCCTTTAATGATGTAGAAATAATAATTTGAGAGATTGATTCTTGTTTTGTTTTCACTGAGCGATATAGTATGTCGTGCCGCAGCTCAAACTGTGAGAGTGGTAGAGGTAATTTGGGCAAATTTAACTCATCTCCCGATTCTAAGGCATATATAACCTTGGACCACAGTGGATCATATAACTGTTCATCCTTTAACTGTAACAAGGTGAACGTAGGTAGTGGCGTGACAGGAGCTATGTGTCTAGATAGCGAATCAGCTATCACGTTCGCACGGTACGGCAAATACTTGAAGTTGGGTATGAACTCCTGTATGGTCAGATACCAGCGTGCTAAACGCCCTGATAAGTTCTTCCCAAGAAATAGTTCTGTCACGGCCACATGATCTGTGTGGACTGTGATCGGATATCCCAAAATGAGGTCCCGAAAATGCTTGAGAGCCCACACTACAGCTAATGCCTCTAAGTGAGTAGCTGAATAGCGTGTTTCTGCATCGTTGAGGGTGCGACTGGAGTATGCTACTACTCACCATTTTCCTCGGTGATCAGTTTGCATGCGCACTGCCCCTAAACCTAGGCCTAAAGCATCAGTACACATGGTAAATGGTTTTGTGTAGTCCGGAAAAGCCAACACTGGAGCGTTCGTTTAGGCGCTCTTGAGGGCATTAAAACCGTCCTCTTGTTCTTTAATCCATGTAAACTCTACATCCTTTGTGAGGAGTTTAGTGAGTGGTGAGGTTAATTTGGCATAACCTTCAATGAAAGAATGGTAGTATTCTGATAATTCCAGGAAACTATGAAGTTGATCCACGTTCTTGGGACAACGGAATTGCTTGACCGCCTTTACCTTGCAATCTATTGTGTGTATACCATTGCCATCCACTGCGTGTCAAGAAATTGGATCTTGGATTTGAGAAATTCACATTTGGAAAGTTTCACTTTCAATCCAGCTATTTGCAACTTTGTAAAAACTTCTCGTAGTTTCTTAAAATAGCTTTGTACATCTTTGCTTACTATGATAAGATCATCTAGATAGGCATAGACTGTGTTACCTATCATTCCAGCAAACAAGGTATTTATCATTCTTTGGAATGTTAACGGTGCATTTCTTAGGCCAAATGGCATTCTTAAGAATTCGAAATGTCCCATGGGTGTACTGAACACCGTTACCTCACGGGATTCCTCATGTAAGGGAATTTGCCAGTACCCGCTAAGTAAATTTAGGGTACTGAAAACAGCGTTGTCTTTTCCTAGAGACTGTAGTAAGTCATGTAGGACAGGCATTGGGAACCTGTCTGGTACAGTTGCCTGGTTGACTCTCGAAAATCTATGACTGGTCTCCATCCTCCATCTTTCTTGGGAACTAAAAATAAAGGTGAGTTCCATGGTGATGAGGAAGGTTGGATTACCTTTTGGTCCACCATGTCTTGTACCATCTGGTGGACTACCACCCTTCTGCTGTGGGGTAGCCTACATACTGGGATGTAGATTGGGTTAGTGTCCGGCTTAAGTGGAATACGATGGTTTGTCAACGTTGTTTTACATAGGGGTTCTCCAGGTAATCCTATGATTTCCTCGAACTCGGCTCGTAATTCTAAAAGATCACTTTTGCCCTGAGGATGATCGACTACTTTCACGTGTGGCGCGATTAACGCTGCTTACAATATGTGATTTTTCATTCGATTCCCCGTGTTATACTACCTATTGGTAATTCTATTGGCTCTTTGACAACCGCTTTGTCGTAAACAAGGAAATTACCTAAACAACACCCCTTTCTTAAGGTTATGAGTCCCCCAGTTCTATTGAGAATGAGGACATCTGTGAGACTACCTAATTTGACTATGCTTAATGTTGACTCAAGTGACAAACCTTTCACTTGTGAACTTTCACTCAGACACACAACATCTGTTCCTTCACTCACATTTGGCAAACGTACTGTGGCTCTAGTTAGTTCCTGGCTATGTAACCGTTGTACACCAGTTAACTCAGCAGGCCTTAGAATCCAGTTCGTGCCGCTTTCATCAGAAATGTCCTTTGAGCTACTAGGTGGAGTTTCAGGGAGTGACTCCATAACTAATTGCTTCTGTGCCAAAGACCCCCTCACGCCTGTCAAGGAAGTTATTACATGAACACTTGAAGTAAGCAATTGATGTGAAGGTTGCATTTCGTGATATGTTTTACAATTATGCGTGATTGTTTGATTTCGTGGCTGAACATTAATGTTATTCTGTCTTAAAGTGGCAAAACCAAGTAACCCGCCCGCTGGCAAAGAAAATGCCTTGACTATGTAGAAATCCGCCAGAAACGCTTTACTGGACCTATAAAAACGGATTGGTAGTTTTATTACCCCCGCTATGTCTAATTGGATTCCCAACACACCGAACAGAGGAATGTCTGTAGGTCATATTGTCCACTTATTTGGAGAGTATCGCCGCTTGAGTTCATTGAACGACTTTAATGAGATAACATTGGCACAGGCCCCCGTTTCTATATCTAGGGATAACTGATTGTTACTTATCCTTGCTGGTATAGTCAACACTTCCACTTTGTTTAACTGGCGATTAATGAGCCAGTATTGGAAGCATTGTTTTCTTGAACCGTTGACGCTATCCTAGATCGTGTTGCTGGAAGCTCTCTTCTTCCCCCGAAGGCTGTGTACGTGTCTCCAATCGATTTTCAATCTCTTGCCTCATACGCTGTATATTTCTGCAATCTTCCGTGTTGTGGTATGGAGACTGATGTACTCTACACCATTTATTCAGAGTGCCTTTAGTGTTTGGAGACATTTTATTTCCTGTGTAATGTCCCTTTGGAATTTTTGGTTCAGCAGGACTATCTGATTTTTTAAAGTCCTGCAAGGATCATTTTCCTTGATCTTGCCTCTGGCTGGCTGGGTACTTATCAGCTTGTCCAGCAAACCAGCATTTTTTTGTGGTATGTCCATTACGTTTGCAGACTTTGCTAAAAATTATCTTTTGGGGTTTGGTTCCGGTGACGGTTTGTGGTTGTTCCTTAGAGCTGGTGCCACTGACAGAGCCCTGGGAGTAAGTTTCGCCAGTTCAGCAATTTCCTCCACGTAGTCTACAAGCTTAGTCCCTACTTTAAATTATTTCTCTCGGGCTTTCTTGCATAAGGGTTCATTTGATGACAAGATAAACTGAAGGAACTCAATAATCCTGTAGAAATTTTCTTTAGACAAGTTGTCATTGTCATCGAACCAATCTGAGGAGCCCATATAAGTTTTGAGATCTATCTTAGTGTGTCTGGCAAAAATCTGGGCGTCTTGCTCGTCATTTGCGAACAGAGTGTCAAGTGTACGTTCCGCCATCTGGAAATTCCAAGTAAGAGGTCCTTTGGTCCCTGACCCAAAAAAGGAAATGAATTGTTTCCTCAACGTTGGATATTCATCAGTTTCTTCATCGAGGCTGAAGCATAGATAGCTCTAGCTGCGCGACTACCGGTTTTGATGAGGCTTCGGACGTGTGATATTTTATCTATATCGTTAGTGACATTATTATTTCTCTTTACATCTTCGCACTCGCAAAAATGCTAAAGTAGTATAATCTGGATCGTCTGCAGTAAACTCTTGTACCTTAATGTTATTTGGAAGTATCTTTACAGTTTGACAATCCGATGAAGTCGGTGGGTTAGTAGAACCACCTGATGCCATTTTTGTTGTGTTAGTTAAAGCACTAGCGTTAGTAACAGGTGAAGGTAATAGGTAAATGTTACCTGACCTTTATTGTCTACTGTATAAATCCTCAAACTGAGAATCTAAGAAATTTTCACAGCTAGCTAAAGAGTTGGTAGGTGTTAACTCTATTTGGCTAATTTGTGGTAGTTCTTTCTCACTATCAGTTGCCACTAGCTCCTATGAATTTTTAGATGACTGACTATCAGAGTCTGAGTCACTAATTTCCAATTTGATACCCAAAATTTTTGGAAGAGGGTCCATATATAGGAATATTTATCACTTCACTCACTGTATGAAAGTCACTACATTGCCCACTCACTGAGTTATGAGAATGAAGAGAAAAAATATTAAAGCTATTAAAAAGTACTAAAAGTATTTAAAAGTATAGAATATATATCTACTTTTTGTAAGTAGAGGACGTACTTTCTAAATGAGTTTATTTAATTTTACCTTTGCTCATTTGTGCAAGTAATTTGTATTTTATATTGACTACATGTGAAGACTTCTTGAAGTTCAATTGTGTTTGTGTTATAAAATAGTGGTTGTTTGTGATCTGCCTGAGTGGAGAATCCGTGTAGTATCGCTCTGGCGATGACGTCAGGTTTTACGGCGATCCACCTGGGTGGCTGGCCTCTTGCAGCGATCAGCCTGGGGGCTGACTTTCTTGCAATGATCCACCTGGGGGGGCTGACTTTCTCTTGCAGCGATCAGCCTGGAAACTGACCTGGGTCTTGCGCACTGAAGAGGCTTGCTTGTTTAAGCAAGAGATTGTTTCCTTGTCTGGAACCACTTTGACAAACTTCCTAAACTCCGGTGATGTAGTGTTAGCTGGTAGTGATCTCAGTCCACACATGGGGAGGCTCGACTGCTCTCGTCTCCGGTCGGGGTAACCTTCAGTTGGGTGTCACTGAGGGTTTGCCTGTTAAGTTGGCAATCTTTTATAATTTGTTTGTTACCTCTCAGCTTCTGTGTATATGTATGCAAGTGTTTCTAGCCACGGTCCACTTATTTTTCTTGTAAATGCTCTTTGTTGATGATTCACTTAAAGAGCCACTTAAGTCACTGGAATCACTGTTTTTATTTGTTTCTGAGTTTCTGACCCAGATATAGTCCTCACCAGCACAAGACCAGATATAGTCCTCACCAGAACAAGACCAGATATAGCCTTCACCAGAACGAGACCAGATATAGTCCTCACCAGAACGAGACCAGATATAGTCCTCACCAGCACAAGACCAGATATAGTCCTCACCAGATATAGTCCTTACCAGAACAAGACCAGATATAGTCCTTACCAGAACAAGACCAGATATAGTCCTTACCAGAACAAGACCAGATATAGTCCTCACCAGAACAAGACCTAATATAGTCCCCACCAGAACAAGACCAGAAATAGTCCTCACCAGAACAAGACCAGATATAGTCCTCACCAGAACAAGACCTGATATAGTCCTCACCAGAACCAGACCTAATATAGTCCTCACCAGAACGAGACCAGATATAGTCCGCACCAGAACGAGACCAGATATAGTCCTCACCAGAACAAGACCTGATATAGTCCTCACCAGAGCAAGACCAGATATAATCCTCACCAGAACAAGACCAGAAATAGTCCTTACCAGAACAAGACCAGATATAGTCCTCACCAGAATAAGACCAGATATAGTCCTCACCAGAACAAGACCAGATATAATCCTCACCAGAACAAGACCAGAAATTGTCCTTACCAGAACAAGACCAGAAATAGTCCTTACCAGAACAAGACCAGATATAGTCCTCACCAGAACAAGACCAGATATAGTCCTCACCAGAACAAGACCAGATATAATCCTCACCAGAACAAGACCAGAAATAGTCCTTACCAGAACAAGACCAGAAATAGTCCTTACCAGAACAAGACCAGAAATAGTCCTTACCAGAACAAGACCAGATATAGTCTTCACCAGAACAAGACCAGATATAGTCCTCACCAGAACAAGACCAGATAGAGTCCTCACCAGAACAAGACCAGATATAATCCTCACCAGAACAAGACCAGAAATAGTCCTTACCAGAACAAGACCAGAAATAGTCCTCACCAGAACAGGACCAGATATATTGTAGTCCTCAAAAGCACAAGACCAGATATGATCCTCATGAGAACAGGACCAGATATATTGTAGTCCTCACCAAAACAAGACCTGATATAGTCCTCACCAGAACAAGACCTGATATAGTCCTCACCAGAACAGCACCAGATATATTGTAGTCCTCACCAGAACAAGACCAGATGTAGTCCTCACCAGAACAAGACCAGATATAGTCCTCACCAGAACAAGACCAGGTATAGTCCTCACCAGAACAAGACCAGATATAATCCCCACCAGAACAAGACCAGAAATAGTCCTTAACAGAACAAGACCGGATATAGTCCTCACCAGAACAGTACCAGATATATTGTAGTCCTCACCAGAACAAGACCAGATGTAGTCCTCACCAGAACAAGACCTGATATAGTCCTCACCAGAACAGTACCAGATATATTGTAGTCCTCACCAGAACAAGACCAGAAATAGTCCTTACCAGAACAAGACCTGATATAGTCCTCACCAAAACAGTACCAGATATATTGTAGTCCTCACCAGAACAAGACCAGATGTAGTCCTCACCAGAACAAGACCTGATATAGTCCTCACCAGAACAAGACCTGATATAGTCCTCACCAGAACAGTACCAGATATATTGTAGTCCTCACCAGAACAAGACCAGATGTAGTCCTCACCAGAACAAGACCAGATGTAGTCCTCACCAGCACAAGACCAGGTATAGTCCTCACCAGAAGAAGACCAGATATAATCCTCACCAGAACAAGACCAGAAATAGTCCTTACCAGAACAAGACCAGAAATAGTCCTCACCAGAACAGGACCAGATATATTGTAGTCTTCACCAGAACAAGACCAGAAATAGTTCTTATCAGAACAAGACCAGAAATAGTCCTTATCAGAACAAGACCAGATATAGTCCTCACCAGAACAAGACCAGATGTAGTCCTCACCAGAACAAGACCAGATATAGTCCTCACCAGAACAAGACCAGATTTAGTCCTCACCAGCACAAGACCAGATATAGTCCTCACCAGAACAAGACCTGATATAGTCCTCACCAGAACAAGACCAGATATAGTCCTCACCAGAACAAGACCTGATATAGTCCTCACCAGAACAATACCAGATATAGTCCTCACCAGAACAAGACCAGATATAATCCTCACCAGAACATTACCAGATATAGTCCTCACCAGCACAAGACCAGGTATAGTCCTCACCAGTACAATACCGGATATAGTCCTCACCAGAACAGGACCAGATATACTGTAGTCCTCAAAAGCACAAGACTAGATATGATCCTCATCAGAACAGGACCAGATATATTGTAGTCCTCAACAGAACAAAGCCAGATAGAGTCCTCACCAGGACAAGACCAGATATAGTCCTCACCAGAACATGACCAGATATAGTCCTCACCAGAACAAGACCTGATATAATCCTCACCAGAACAAGACCAGATATAATAATCACCAGAACAAGAGCAGATATAGTCCTCACCAGAAGAAGACCTGATATAGTCCTCACCAGAACAAGACCAGATATAGTCCCCACCAGAACAAGACCAGATATAGTCCTCACCAGAACAAGACCAGATATAGTCCTTACCAGAACAAGACCAGATATGGTCCACACCAGAACAAGACCAGATATAGTCCTCACCAGAACAAGACCAGATATAGTCCTCACCAGAACAAGACCAGATATAGTCCTCACTAGAACAAGACCAGATATATTCCTCACCAGAATAAGACCAGATATAGTTCTTACCAGAACAAGACCAGATATAGTCCTCACCAGAACAAGACCAGATATAGTCCTCACCAGAACAAGACCAGATATAGTCCTCACCAGAATAAGACCAGATATAGTTCTTACCAGAACAAGACCACATATAGTTCTTACTAGAACAAGAGTAGATATAGTTCTTACCAGAACAAGACCAGATATAGTTCTTACCAGAACAAGACCAGATATAGTCCTCACCTGAACAAGACCAGATATAGTCCTCACCAGAAGAAGACCAGATATAGTTCTTACCAGAACAAGACCAGATATAGTTCTTACCAGAACAAGACCACATATAGTTCTTACCAGAACAAGACTAGATATAGTTCTTACCAGAACAAGACCAGATATAGTCCTAAGAACATAAGAACATAAGAATGGAGGAAACTGCAGCGGGCCTATTGACCCATACTGGGCAATCCCGTTTATACCCAACCCCTATTGCTCATATAAGCATCCAGCCTATGTTTGAAGCTATTCAGCATATTCGAGTTAATGATGATAATTGGTAACTTGTTCCACTCATCCACTACTCTGTTTCCAAACCAGTGTTTACCTATTTCACGCCTAAATCTAAATTTGTCTAATTTAAAACCATTGTTACGAGTTCGCTCCTGGTTGGATAGTTTGAGTACCTTTTTAATGTCCCCTTTGTTTAGCCCTGACTTCCATTTATACACCTCTATCATGTCGCCCCTCACTCTACGTCTCTCGAGGGAGTGCAAATTAAGATGCTTTAACCTGTCTCTATACTCAAGGTTCCTAATGCCCGGGATTAGTCTTGTCATTCTCCTCTGAATTCTTTCCAATGATTCTATATCCATTCTGTAATTCGGTGACCAGAACTGAACTGCGTAATCCAGGTGTGGTCTCACAAGCGCAAGATACAGTTTTAGGATGACCTCGCTAGTCTTGTAACTAACACTCCTTTGTATGAACCCAAGTACTTTATTAGCCTTGTTACGAGCAAAAACACATTGTTTACTTGGCTTAAGGTTCCTACTTATCATTACTCCTAAATCTCTCTCGCAGTCGGATTTCTCTATGGCATCGTTGTTCATCTGGTATCTGGTTTCCCTGTTTACATCTCCTATACTGGGTACTTTACATTTGTCCACGTTGAATTTCATCTGCCATTTTTCAGACCATTCGAAAAATTTGTTTAGATCTTCCTGTAGTTTTGCCTCCGGAGTCCTCGTCAGATTTAATTACACGTCCTATTTTAGTGTCATCAGCAAATTTACTTCTGTTGCTGTCTATGCCGATATCTATGTCGTTTATGTATATAATAAATAATAATGGTCCAAGTACTGAGCCTTGGGGAACTCCACTTGTGACGTTGCTCCAATGGGACTTAGTGCCGTTAATGCTCTCTCGCTGTTTCCTGTCCTGTAACCACGCCCTAATCCATTTAAGGATGTTACCTTTGATACCATGTGCTTCTTCCTTTCTAATTAGTCTTTCGTGGGGGACTCTGTCGAAGGCTTTGCTAAAGTCGAGATATACCACATCATAATTGTGCCCCTCGTCCACCGATTCGAAAACTGATGAAAAGAATGTTAATAGATTAGTTAGACAAGAACGTCCGCTTGTGAAGCCATGCTGGGAATCATTGATCAATCGGTGTTTCTCCAGGTGATTTCGAATAGATTTTGAAATGATTGCTTTCAGTAATTTGCCTATTATTGATGTTAGACTGATTGGGCGGTAGTTAGAGGATAGTGATCTATCCCCCTTCTTGAAAATCGGTATTACATTCACTATCCTCCATGATTCTGGTACTACACCTGTTTTTAAGGACATGTTAAACAACTTTGCTAAGGGCATACTAAGCTCTTCCTTACATTCCTTTAATACTCTGGCAAATATCTCATCAGGACCAGGTGACTTATTAGGCTTTAGTTTGTCTATTTGCTTACTAACATCGTTACTAGTCACTACTATCTCTCTTAATTTGTTTTCTTCTCTATCTCTGAATAGAGTCGGTGCCTCGGGTATCATGTTTAAATTTTCGGTGGTGAAAACTGTTGAAAAATATTTATTCAAATTATTGCTTATTTCTCCGTCGTTATCAGTTAGCTCGCCGGTATCTGACCGTATTGGTCCAATCTTTTCTCGTGTTTTAGTTTGATACATTTGGTAGAATCCTTTGGGTTTTGTCTTCGCCTTTCTTGCTATCCTTACCTCATTTTTCCTCTTGGCTTTCCTTATCTCAGTTTTAACCCTACTCGCCAATATCTTGTAATAATCGTGGAGGTAAATTTTGCCACGCTTTATCCTTCTTCCTATAGCCTTCCTTTGGCCAATGATGTTCTTTAAATAATTATTTATCCATTTAGGGTCATTGTTGTCTGATCTGAGTTTTTTGTATGGTATGTTCTGCCTTTGTGCATAAAGTAACTCATTATTTAAATTGTCGTGGAACTCGGCAAACTCAGATCTCGTTATCAGGTCGGAGTCATCTGTCAGGTTCACGGCCAAGCGCGACACCCCCTCTCTCAGCTGCCTCTTTAAACTGTCAAAGTTTGCCCTTCTGAAATCTGGTACTTTAGTGGAATTTTCCTTACGTCTGCCCTGAAAATCTAACTGGAATCTAATTTCTTTCTGATCGCTGTTTGCAAGTTCGTTCCCTACCGCGACATTGCTAATGAGGTTTTCTCTGTTTGACAGAACTAAATCGAGTATATTATTACCCCGTGTGGGTTCGGTTATATGTTGACTTAGGAAACAGTCCTGGATCGTCTCGAGAAAATCCTCACCAGAACAAGACCAGATATAGTTCTTACCAGAACAAGACCTGATGTAGTCCTCACCAGAACAACACCAGATATAGTCCTCAACATAACAAGACCAGATATAGTCCTCACCAGAAAAAGACCAGATATATTGTAGTCCTCATCCGAACAAGACCAGATATATTGTAGTCCTCACTGGCACAAGACCAGATATAGTCCTCAACAAAACAAGACCATATATATTATAATCCTCAACAGAACAAGACCAAATATAGTCCTCACCAGAACAAGACCAGATATAGTTCTTACCAGAACAAGACCAGATATAGTCCTCACCAGAACAAGACCAGAAATATGGTAGTCCTCACCAGCACAAGACCAGATATAGTCCTCACCAGAACAAGACCAGATATAGTCCTCACCAGCACAAGACCAGATATAGTCCTCGCCAGAACAAGACCAGATATAGTCCTAACCAGAAGAAGACCAGATATAGTTCTTACCAGAACAAGCCCAGATATATTTCTGACCAGAACAAGACCTGATATAGTCCTCACCAGAACAAGATCCAGATATAGTTCTTACCAGAACAAGACGTGATATAGTCCTCAGCAAAACAAGACCACATATAGTTCTTACCAGAACAAGACCAGATATAGTCCTCACCAGAACATGACGAGATATAGTTCTTACCAGAACAAGACCAGATATAGTCCTCACCAGAACAAGACCAAATATAGTCCTCACCAAAACAAGACCAGATATAGTTCTTACCAGAACAAGACCAGATATAGTTCTTACCAGAACAAGACTAGATATAGTTCTTACCAGAACAAGACCAGATATAGTCCTCACCAGAACAAGACCAGATATAGTTCTTACCAGATCAAGACCAGATATAGTTCTTACCAGAATAAGACCTGATATAGTTCTCACGAGAACAAGACCAGATATAGTCCTCGCCCGAACAAAACCAGATATAGTCCTCACCCGAACAAGACCAGATATAGTCCTCACCCGAACAAAACCAGTTATAGTCCTCACCCGAACAAGACCAGATTTTAATTCCGTTTGGTTACTTTTGCAATTCTTTCCAGAGGGAGTCTCACAAGTTTGATTTTTTTTTCATCTTTGAAGGAATACTTTTTTATCTACGGATGCTTCATATATTAATTATATTATCATTTATATTAGAATGTTTTTGGAATAATAAAATTCTATTGAAAGATTTATGTAAAAAAAAAAAATTGGATTTTGTTGTGGTTGTCAATGATCGAAAGTCATTTAATATATGTAATTAACTTTTCTTTTCCTTTAGAACACTATTGGAGATCCCATGTACCACACTTTGTATGAAACCTTCGCTCTGGTAGATGAGATATATGACAAAGGTTTCTACTTCCACTCAGCCGTGACAGCCTTGTGGGGGGACTTGGCTGTGGTACTTGCAGAGTCTAAGGTTATATACAGTACACTGTACCTTTTCTATTTTACTTTATTAATACAATTAGATATTTGATGATAATACTAATGTAATAACAGTACTGGTTCACATGGTTGAAGTTGTACTCAGATACTGTAGTCAAAGTGTTTAACATTTTTATACATACCGGTAACTTAAGGGATACTTACCGATATGTTTAATATTTTTACTTTTATTTTTCAGATACTTCCATTTTCATTGGTTACCTACGCCACCTTTATCATTGGAGCTCAACAAGATATTTTTGAAAACTATGGAGAGCTTATTTCTTCACAAAATATTTCATGGCGTAAGTACTGTATTCAGGCTATTACTGTACTTTAGGTTATATTATAATTCTTCTAATTTAAAATTTCATATCATTGTTTACTTTGGCCTTCCAGGGTAACATGTATACTGTACCTTATTTATCTATGGCCACCCAAATTAGAGGTGGCCATACAGAGGGAAAAAAAGCCAGTGGTGTGTTGGATCCCTCCATTGTTCTTGATACTCTTGTCAAGGGCTATTTTAAAGCCCAGTATGTTTTTTATTCTAAAACTTGAGATGTGGAATCAGTCCAAAAAAAATAGTCTTGGCATAGTCCAGAAAACTGTGAGGGCAAACTTTTTCGGAGTGAGAGTTGTGATTTCTTGGAACAATCTACCAGAAAGTGTTGTGACAGCACCGAGTGTGAGCTTTTTCAAGACAAGACTTGACCAACACTGGAGCAGGTTCAGGTACATTCAGGAGCCAGTGCATGCCCAGTACTTGCCAACAGAGCGTAACAGAGACGTGACCGATCGCCCAAGCGGCTAACAAGCTGATCATTTGGTGAAGAGGATAAAAGAAAAGGAAAAGTAACAGAGACGTGACCGATCGCCCAAGCGGCTAACGAGCCGATCAGTGGTGAAGAGAATAAAAGAAAAAAGAATGGTGTTCTCTATCATTCCATCAGTACCAGCAGAATGGTGGAGCCAGATTGACTGATTCGCTAACTAGAGAAACACGAGAAGAATATTATGCTAGAGATTTATTGTGCTCAGTGTAAATTTTAGTCTTATTTCAATCAGTACAAATTAAAATTCTTCATTGATTTTCAAAAATTTCATGGGTAATAAGTAATTCTTAATGTCAACATCATTCATGTAGTCATGAAGTAATCATCCAATCCACCATCTAACCACTGCACCTAGCTGAGTTCTTTCTGCACTGTAGGTCACATGGGGTGAAGGGGGGTCATGGTCGACTTGCAGGAGGGCTGTGATGTAAGTTGCTCATCAAAGAGGGAGGGGATTGAGGAAAGCAGGGAAATTCATGAAAGAAGTAAAGGAAGGATGAATGTAATTTTTTTTTTCACTTTACAGTATTACCCCGTTTTACGCGTTTTTTTACGCGTTTCTACGTTTACGCGGTACCCCGCCAGAACCGGAATGTTCACTTTACGTGGAGCATCTACTCTATTACACGGAGAGCGGCTGGCGGTCATCTCGCGCCGCGCCATTTTTGGATTCAAACCTCCCACCATCTCTCCCTCCCTCTCCCGCCATATCGCCATGTTGGGTAAGCGGCGCGAGTAGGTTGCGCAGTGTATGTCTTTGTTGCGTTATCGGTGACGTCATATGACGGATCGGCCTGTGATTGGGCCAAGCATCCTTACCTCCCTCCCCGCCAGCTGTGATTGGTTTAATGTAATATGACGTGCCCTGCCGCGGGAGCGATGAAGCCCGTTGACCTACCCGTGTCAGTTACACCCCTCCCGGCTACACCGTGTATATTGATATCCATTGTTCCATAAGAATGGCTGCCACCGGACCACCACCACCACAAAGAAACCTTGCATTACTTGGACTCAGCCGCCCTAAGCCAAAGAAGATACGACGTGCCCTAAGGTATGAGGTGAAGTACAAGATCATCCAAGAGTTGGAGAAAGGAACAAGACAGGTTGATTTGGCGCGCCAGCATGGTGTGAACGAATCTACGATCCGGACAATCAAGAAGGATGCAGCCAAGATAAAAGAACACATGAACATCACAAAGTCTACAGGTGCTTCTATGATCAAGTATTGCCACAACAAGGTGCTTCTCAAGATGGAGAAATTACTTGTCAGCTACTTGATTCGTCAGGCACGACGGAACATGGCGGTGGACAAGCGCTCACTTAAGGAGTACGCACGTGAACTGTATGCAGCAGTGTCACGTAAGATGGGAATTGCAAAGCCCAAACCCTTCAATGCTTCCTCTGGGTGGTTGCAGAGGCTTAAGAAGAGGAACAAGATCATTAACATTAACATTGGTGGTGAAGAAGCTAGTGCTGACCGTGTTGCGGCTAGAGATTTTCCTCCGTTTTTACGTAAGATTATGGAGGAAGGACAGTACACCGACGACCAGGTGTTCAACATGGACGAATCCGGCCTCTCTTGGAAAAAGCTACCTTCCAAGACCTTCGTTGTCAAGACTGCCAGCAAGTGTCGGGGCCGGAAGTTGCAGAAGGAGCGCATCACGGTCCTCTTTACCACTAATGTCTCCGGTTCCTGTAAACTCAAGTTATCCGTGATCCACACAGCCCGCAAGCCACACGCCTACAAGAACATGGACATAACCAAGCTAAATGTCCACTGGCTGACCGCACGTAAGGCGTGGATGTTCTACTCTGTCCCTCTCCTGGTTTGATGACTGTTTCGTTCCCGACGTGAAGAAATTCTGTGAGCAACAGAATGTTCCATTCAAGATTTTGTTGCTGCTTGACAATGCACCAGGACACTCGCCCCTACTGTTGGATCGTCACCCCAACGTAAAAGTGGTCTTCCTTCCTCTCAACACTACGTCATTAAACCAGCCCATGGTCCAAGAATTAATCTGCAATGTGAAAGCTGCATTCTCTGCAAAGAAGTTTAAGCTCCTGAACGACTATATCAACACCAAGGATGAGTTGCGTAACCTGGGTGACACCGATAGCAAGAGCGAAGAGGATGAGGAACAACAGTTGGCATAGCAAGAAGTACTTATGAAACACTTTTGGAGGAAATTCAACGTCAAGAAAGCTGTGGACTTCTTGGTGGAGGCATGGGATCAGCTGTCTTTAGCAACGGTTCGTCACGCATGGAGACATGTGTTGCAAGGTATCCCAGGTGGGAGGCAGAGTCAATCTGTGACTGTTGAGGTTCAGACTGTTGCAGCAGCAGTGGACCTTGCCAGAGAAGCTGCGCAGAGTGTTACAGCTAAAGGCTTCTCCGAGACCACCAACGACGACATTATGGAGGTGATAAGGGATCCTGATGTGACTGCCGACGAAATGTTAGAAGTCGATGACGTCAGTGAAGAGACAGGCAGTGCGACATCCCAAGAAGAACGCAAGTTATCTCATGGTAATGTAAGGGGTGCCATCGAGTGTGTAGAGAAACTGAAGCTCCTCCTTTCCGACGATCCTGACGATAACCGGTATGAAGTCTTCACTACCCAGTTGTTGAAGATTATGGAGCCCTACATCAAGGTGTATCACGACAACATTATCACTAGCCGTCAACAAAGCATTACCGAGTTCTTCGCCCGCAACCCACCACAGCCAGCCCAAGCCAGTGATAGTGATAGAGACAGTGATGGTGACTTTCAGGGATTTGTCAGGGAGGCACTGATAAGTGTGGATGACAGTGATGGTGACTTACCTGAGGGCCAGTAGCCTGCCCTCCGCCTTGGAACCAGCCTCCATTCCCTTACACCGACCCATCTCTTCTACTAACGTGAGTGTTTAACCAAACCTTGATTTTTTCTAACCTAACCTACCATGATATATGTGCTAAACCTTGATTTTTCTTTTACCTGGTACAATATATTATTCTCTTATTGATATTTCTCTTCTATATTATGTGTGTGTGCATACCATCATAAAGTTAAGATGTTATTTTTACCAAAACGTACGTATTGTGTCGGGAAAAAGTTGAATTTGGGGGACGGCCCAGTCTCTATTTCAATTAATCCCATATGTTCTGTTGTTCACTTTTCGCATTTCCCGCTTTACGCAGGCCTCCCTGGGTTCAATTGACCGCGTAAAGCGAGGTATTACTGTGTGTATATATATATATATATATATATATATATATATATATATATATATATATATATATATATATATATATATATATATACGTAATACTCAGCATGCTGAGCATGATTAGATCGATCTGATCACCAAGATACTAAAAACCAGTCTCAAACTCATATTTCACACAAAGACTGTTCAACGAGCTTATGGCGCCCATTAGAGGTCTCACTACAAGCTCGTTGAACAGGCTTTGTGTGAAATATAACAGAGTCTAGGACTGCTTAGTATCCTGGTGGTCCGTGGTAGGTTCCCCGGTCACAGTCAAGGGCTCACCGGGTCTGAATCCTGGCGGGTTGAGGTGTTGATTGTATGTAGAAGTCCGCGTGTATTGGGCTGTGGCCGTGGGTTGAACTTGGTATATATATATATATATATATATATATATATAATATATATATATATATATATATATATATATATATATATATATATATATATATATGTATATATGTATACATACATATATATATACTATATATATATATATATATATATATATATATATATATATATATATATATATATATATATATATATATATATATATATATATATATATATATATATATATATATATATATATATATATATACAGTATTACCCCGCTTTACGAGGTTTCACTTTACGCGATTTCTCATATATGCGGTGCCTCGCCAGAACCGAACTTTCACTTTCCGCGGTTCATCTACCCATATACGCGTGAAGTATAATTTTTGTTTTTTATTTAGCTCATAAAATTCATACAAATTACCCGGCCAGAATATAATTTACATTGCTGGAATTCTTACAATTTGATGATCATTTTGAATATAAACATCATAGATTTTGCATTAGACATACAAATTTTAGATCTAATGTTTACTCTGAGTAAATATGTTATCTTTTGTGCAAAATATATGACATTTATATTCAAAATATTCCTGGTCTTACAAGGAATCCAGCAATGTCAATTATATTATCCTAACTTTAGTCTGAGGTATTATTTATTACTAAAAAGGTAAATATTCTGGTTTTCCCACACATTTATCGGGTAGGGAGGGTTGATGATTGAGGGTGGCGATTGTCGCCATTGGACCGATCAGTGTAGGCCTGTCACTGTTTAGCGAGGTATCAAAGGATCTCTTGAGTGAATCTAGCCGTCTGGGTGCCCAGCTGACGACGGGACGATCGTTAGGGTCATCAGCTCTCCTCTACCTCGGCTCACAACACCACATGTCTCGAGCAGCTTTGTGAAACCCTCTTGCTAACGGGAAGCTAAAGCTTCTCTCAACTGTACAAGGTCTGATTGGCTCAATCCCTTCCGTTTCATGGATGTACTGGGGGTAAAGTGAGGCCAGCTGAGTGATACAGGGCCGCACACTGGGGCCAAGAGTCAGTGGAGTTAGAGGTACACTTTCCAAGGTGGAGAAAGGCTGATTTGGGCCTTCAACTACGGGTGCCTGTTGGTTGTGCCTTAAACGACTATGGAGTGCAGGTGGAATCTGTGTGTGTGTTAGGTTAGGGAGCATGGTTCACGGGTATTGGACTCAGTAACGTCTTTATAATTGTGACAATATTTTTGTGTGTAGTTAATACTATTTTTTCAGTTACTAATGTATGTTGTGTGCATTTAAAATTTCTTTATAGTTTCAATCTCTGATATAACCTTTGTTCCCCAGAGTAGTGTTTAAGTTAGGTTAGGAGGTGTGCATCTGTTGGTGTAACATAATTATATTGAGTGCCCTTAAGGCCTATTCATTGTAGAGTATTTAATTTCTTATTTTTTAATACCATTTCCTCAGTGACTGATATTATTTTGTTGAAAACCCTTAAGGCCTGCATCTGTTGGTGTAACATAATTATATTGAGTGCCCTTTAGGCCTATTCATGGTGGAATTATTAATTTCTTATTTTTGAATACCATTTTCTCAGTGCTGGATATTATTTTGTTGAAAGCCCTTAAGGCCTGTTTCATGTGTGCAAGCAACATTTCTTAATACTTCAAATTTATTGTTGCCTGAGTTTCTAATAATTTCTATATCATGTATAACTTTTATTCCCCAGAGTAGTGTTTTAAGTTCAAGTTAAGAGGTGCGCATATTGGTGTACCATTATTTGATTGTGTTTCTAGTGTTGGAGGGAATATAAGTGTCTAAATTTTACAGTGTGTCTCATTCATCCCAGTCACAGACGCTATCCTTCCACGGGTCACGGACAAGTCATTTTGTTTAGTAGATTTAAGTGCTCTTGTGCTGGTTCGGGATTTTTCTCAAAGGGGCGCTTCCACTGCCATTACCATCTAATAATCTTTAATAAACCCCAAGTCAAGTGAGAAAATAAAGTCCAGTAAATTCCGACCGGTTACATATATACAGTATATATATATATATATATATATATATATATATATATATATATATATATATATATATATATATATATATATATATTATATATATATATATATATATATATATATATATATATATATATATATATATATATATATATATATATATATATATATACACACAGTTGAGTCTGGATTTACAGGGTTTTCGTTTACTCGTTTGTCATTTACACTGTGCCTTGCCAGAAATGAGATGCTTGATTTACGCGGTGAATTTGGTCATTTACGTGGAGAGCAGCTGGCGGTCCTGTCTGTTCTAGCCCCTATCAATCAGTATTATATAAATATTGGCTAAGGACATATATTCATTATATACATTCTATCACCCAGACTATTGAGCATACAGCTACATTAGGCATTTGTTCTGTCACACCTCCTAGGGTGAACAACACATAAACATTTGTAGTTTCACACAGATTCAGGTTACAACCCATAAATATATGTCCCCAGGCCTCCGTGAGAGTAGGCCTGTGGAGTGTAGCCTCTTATCTCTGTTTTGACGTATAGATTACATACACCCTTTCAAGCAGACAGAGAGAAGTTCGCCTCGTTCACAGTTTCACACAGTTCATCAGTTCACAGCCAGACACCGTACCAAAGAGACGTGTGTGAGCATAGCTCCCAAGGCTGTATCTCTCTCTAAATTTATCATCTAATTACAAGCTAATAGCTAATGTTCAGTAGTCTGTCAACAAACAATTCTGTAACTACCAGAGCATCCAATATAACCAGAAAATCACCACGTGTGTTTACATTAAACCAAGGAACCACAAATGAAGATAACAGAACTTGTGTACACTTGTGTATACTTACAAGCTAAGATAATTACAAGTGTAACCCAGGTGGGCTTGGACGACTCAACGACTCAACTCAATGACTCAAAACTACGACTGCATCAAAGATGACACGCATTCAGGCAAGTGTTAACAAGTGAGATCGTTTGATACCAAACCCCGGCCCAAACTCTGCCACTCCATTTTTGGAATCAAACCTCCCGCCATCTCCTGCTATGTTGGCTAAGCGGCGCGAGTAGGTTGCGCAGTGTATATCTCTGTTGCGTTATCGGTGGCGTCATATGACCTATCGGACTGTGATTGGGCCATGCATGCTTACCTCCCTCCGCCGCTAGCTGTGATTGGTTTAATGTAATAGGACGTGCCTTGCCGCGGGAGGGAAGAAGCCGCTTGACCTAGCCGCGTCAGTTACGATCCTCCCAGTCACCCTGTGTATACTGTGTTCTATTGTTACGATAATCTCGTAAGAATGGCTTCCACTGGACCCCCACCATCACAGAAAAACTTTGCGTTACCTGGACCCAGCCGCCCTACGCCAAAGAAGATACGACGTGCCCTAAGTTACGAGGTGAAGTACAAGATAATACAAGAGTTAGAAAAAGGAACGAGACAGGTTGATCTCGTGCGCCAGCATGGTGTTAACGAATCTATGATCTGGACGATCAAGATGGATGCAGCCAAGATAAAAGAACACATGAACATTACAAAGTCTGCAGGTGCTTCAATGGTGAAATACTGCCAGAACAAGGTGCTTCTCAAGACGGAGAATTTTCTTGTGAGCTACTTGATTCGTCTGGCATATATATATATATATATATATATATATATATATATATATATATATATATATATATATATATATATATATATATATATATATATATATATATATATATATATATATATATATATATATATATGCCAGCCATTTTAAAGGGAATTACAAACGAAAATTTTGTCAGTACACAGCGCAATCACTAACGTCGGAACTCGAAAATATGCACAGTAACACTTCACTTTACGCGGTCAATTGAACCCTCGGAGGCCCGCGTAAAGCGGGAAACGCGTAAAGGGAACAGCAGAACATATGGGATTAATTGAAATAGAGATTGGGCCGACCCCCAAACTCCACTTTTTCCCGACACAATACGTACATTTTAGTAAAAATAACATCTTAACTTTATGATGGTATGCACACACATAATATAGAAGAGAAATATCAATAAGAGAATAATATACTGTAACAGGTAAAAGAAAAATCAAGGTTTAACACATATGTCATGGAAGGTTATGTTAGAAAAAATCAAGGTTAGGCTTAACACTTACGTTAGTAGAAGAGATGGGTCGGCGTTCGGGAATGGAGGCTGGTTCCGAGGCAGAGGGCAGGCTACTGGCCCTCATGTGAGTCATCATCACTGTCATCCACACTTATCATTGCCTCCCTGACAAATCCCTCAAAGTCACCATCACTGTTTCTGTTTCTGTCACTATCACTGGCTTGGGCTGGCTGTGGTGGGCTGCGGCAAAGAACTCGGTAATGCTTTGTTGACGGCTAGTGTTGATGTTGTTGTGATACACCTTGATGTAGGGCTCCATAGTCTGCAACAGCTGGGTAGTGAAGACTTCATACCGGTTATCGTCAGAGTCGTCGGAAAGGAGGAGCTTGAGTTTCTCAACACACTCGATGGCACCCCTTACATTACTATGTGATAACTTGCGTTCTTCTTGGGATGACGCACCACCTGCCTCTTTACTGGCGTCATCATCATGTAACATCTCGTCGGCAGTCACATCAGGATCCCTTATCACCTCCATAATGTCGTCGTTGGTGGTCTAGGAGAAGCCTGCAGCTGTACCACTCTGCACAGCTTCTCTGGCAAGGTCCACTGCTACTGCAACAGTCTGAACCTCATCAGTCACAGATTGACTCTGCCTCCCACCTGGAATACCTTGCAACACATGTCTCCATGCGTGATGAACCGTTGCAAGAGACAGCTAATCCTATGCCTCCACCAAGAAGTCCACAGCTTTCTTGACGTTGAATTTTCTTCAAAAATGTTTCGCAAGAACTTCTTGTTCTGCCAACTGTTGTTCCTCGTCCTCTTTGCTCTTGCTATCGGTGTCACCCAGGTTACGCAACTCATCCTTGTTGTTGGTATAGTCGTTCAGGAGCTTAAACTTCTTTGCAGAGAATGCAGCTTTCACAGTGCAGATTAATTCTTGGTCCATGGGCTGTATTTATGACGTAGTGTTGGGAGGAAGGAAGACCACTTTTACGTTGGGGTGACGATCTAACAGTAGGGGCGAGTGTCCTGGTGCGTTGTCAAGCAGCAACAAAATCTTGAATGGAACATTCTGTTGCTCACACAATTTCTTCACATCGGGAACGAAACAGTCATCAAACCAGGAGAGGGACAGAGTAGAGAACATCCACGCCTTACGTGCGGTCAGGCAGTGGACATTTAGCTTGGTCATGTCCATGCTCTTGTAGGCGTGCGGCTTGCGTGCTTTGTGGATCACCGATAACTTGAGCTTACAGGTACCTGAGGCATTGGTGGTAAACAGGACGGTGATGCGCTCCTTCTGCAACTTCCGGCCCCGACACTTGCTGGCATTCTTCACAACTAAGGTCTTGGAAGGTAGCTTTTTCCAAAAAGATCAGATTCGTCCATGTTAAACACCTGGTCGTCGGTGTACTGTCCTTCCTCCATAATCTCACGTAAAAACGGAGGAAAATTCCCAGCCGCAACACGGTCAGCAATAGCTTCTTCACCACCAATGTTAATGTTCTTGATCTTGTTCTTCTTCTTAAACCTCTGCAACCACCCAGAGGAAGCATTGAAGGGTTTGGGCTCTGCAATTCCCATCTTACGTGACACTGCAGCATACAGTTCACGTGCGTACTCCTTAAGTGAGCGCTTGTCCACCGCCATGTTCCGTCGTGCCTGACGAATCAAGTAGCTCACAAGTAATTTCTCCGTCTTCAGAAGCACCTGGTTGTGGCAATACTTGATCATAGAAGCACCTGTAGACTTTGTGATGTTCATGTGTTCTTTTATCTTGGCTGCATCTTTCTTGATCGTCCAGATTGTAGATTCCTTAACACCATGCTGGCGCGTGAGATCAACCTGTCTTGTTCCTTTCTCCAACTCTTGGATGATCTTGTATATAATTTCGTAGCTTTGGGAACGTCGTACCTTCTTTGTCTTAGGGTGGCTGGGTCCAGGTAATGCAAGGTTTCTTTGTGGTGGTGGTGGTGGTCCGATGGAAGCCATTCTTATGGAACAATAGATACCGATATACACGGTGTAGCCGGGAGGCGTGCAACTGACGCGGGTAGGTCAAGGGGCTTGCATGCTCCCGAGGCGGGGCACATCATATTACATTAAACCAATCACAGCTAGCGGGGGAGGGAGGTAAGGATGCTTGGCACAATCACAGTCCAATACGTCATATGACGTCACCGATAATGCAATAAAGACATACACTGCGCATTTGCGCAACCTACTCGCGCCGCTTACCCAACATGGCGGGAGAGATGGCGGGAGGTTTGAATCCAAAAATGGCGAGGCGTGAGATGACTGCCAGCCCCTCTCTGCGTAAGAGTACACGCACCGCATAAAGTGAGCATTGCGTGTCTGGCAGGGTACCGCGTAAACGTGGAAACACGTAAAAAAAAATGCCTAAAGCGGGGTAATACTGTACAGTATTGTACACTAATGTACTTCAATTTTTATCTCGTGCAAAATATATGACGTTTATATTCAAATTAATTTGTGTCTTGCAAGGATTTCAGCAATGCAAATTATATTATCCTAACTTCAGTCTGAGATATTATATAAAATAAACACCTTAAAGCATAAAGTTATCAGCAATCTTTTGTCTGGGAACACAAGGAGGGAGGTAGCCAGCGAGCGTGGGAAGAGGGGGGGAGCAGGGGGGAAGTAGGAGGTGAGGTGACAGAGTGTCTGGTGTTTATTTATGTTTATTTATTTGAGATATGATTTGACAGTTGACGCTGAAGGCCTGTGTGTTTATTTATCATTCCTTAAGAGTGACTAAGCTCTTCTCATAATTTGCCACCCAAACGACCTGGGTGAATATAACTTACATTGCTGGAATTCTTGTAAGATAGTGATTTATTTGAATACCTGTATAAACAATCTATATTTGCAATAGACATAACAATTTTAGTACCGTAATCATTTAGTAAATGTACAGTACAGGTTTGCACTTAGGTCTATTGTTAATCAAAGGACCACTGTATTGCAGTGTGTATTATACTATACAATATTGACTAAATTCACTAGATAACGTACACAACTAATGGTTGGTAAAACTTGTCAAGTAAGTGATTGTCAAGTCTGTCTGCTTGTGTCCCCCATCATAGGAGTCCGTTGTCTCTTGCTTCAGGACGCCTGAGTCCTCCGTTTTCTCTCTTAATCTTAGAGTGCACCAGAGACTTCGTTATTCCTTAGTAATGAAATTGCAACCCCAATTGCAACTGGGGCTACAATTGTTGAGGCATCTAGATATGTTTGATTACAGCAAATGTGTTATTGTCAATTTGTAGGTGAAAGATTTTATCCTTAATAGATGTAGGTTAACATTACACCTGGAGGCAAATGCTTAAAAAAAGCCTAAGGAAGGAAGCATATTCCTTTAACACATAATATCTGGCCAGTATGGGGAGGATCATCGTGTCTCCGTGTCTCCGTCAGGGGGTCGTGGAGTGGTGGTCCAGCAGGCATCACGGAAGTTTTTTTTTGGGGGGGGAGGGGGGGGCGCGGACGTATATGTGATCGGACGTTGTTCGGTTGGACGTTAACCGGCGCATGACTGCATATATATATTTTGTTATATATATATATATATATATATATATATATATATATATATATATATATATATATATATATATATATATATATATATATATATATATGTTATATATATATATATATATATATATATACAGTGGTCCCTCGGTTAACGAAATTTCGGTTAACGAATTACCTTCCATAAGAATTTTCAATTCGGTTAACGAACAAATATTCGATTAACGAAATCCTTATGAACATCACGTTTTGTTGTGAGCATCAGCTGATGGGCTAGTCTGCCAATTCAGTAATCTGTTCTATGTTTACATTCGTTTCCAGTGGAGTAAATATCAAGAAAGTTGTGCTCTTTAATATTTTTGCTTTTTTATATTGAAATTATTAGTCATTTTAACATTTATTTAACAGCTGTTGCTGGACTGATGTATTTAACAAGCTGTTACTGGACTGATGTATAACAATCTGTCACTATACTGATGTATTTAAGAAGCTACAGTATTACTGTACTGCTGTATTTTTTTAATTTCAGAATTCTTTGCTGATGCTGCTCAGGCTTTTAATGCAAGTGTTGCCGTCTTCACTGAATCCCTTAATACTCTAGATCTTAACAGGTTAGTTTAAATTGACAATTACATTTTTCTCCTTTTTACTTTTTCATCTTGCCTGGGCTAAGATATTGGGAATGAAGGGTGGCTAGTAAGACTTGAAGTAGTGGCTATCTTGGGGTGGTTGACCCTCAATCTTGGGACCAAGGCATGTTCAGATAGAATAGGAGAGCTGCTAAGTGTCAATTTTTTTAGGGAATCTTGCAAATGGTGATTCAAGTATGAAAATTGGCATGAAGATTCAATATGGGTAACTTCTCAAATCTATTTGATTGGGCATTTAAAAAGTTCCAAGATGGCCACCAAATGTGGATGGGAGATTTTCCTTTATGGCATAAAAATTATTGTGTTCATCAATTCAGGTGATTTCCATGTAAAGGCAGGAATGGCCTCATCATGTACAGCAGAGTTTTTCCTCTTGGCATCTAGTGTCACAAGAACACGCCATGCATATCAGATTACTGCTTGTAGTCTGTACAAGCTTATGAAGGACGCATATAATGAGCACTGTTCAGGTGTGCCTAAAGATACAACCTTGAGATTTGAAGAGTGATGTGACCAAAGGAAATCTGAAAGTCCACAGTTTCAATTCTGGAATGTTGCCCTTGACATGAAGTTGACCATATTCATACTAATCCGATCATTCAGAGAAGCAAATTTTGAAATGTAACACGATGTTCTGTTAGAAATTATACCTTATTTCTTTGCAAACAACAGTGTCAATTATGCTCATTGACTCCCTATTCATCTCAGTGATATGCTAGCTTTAGAACAACACCACCCAGAAGTAGCACGGGAGTTTCTTTTACATTTACTTTTATCCTCTTCACCACTGATCGGCTCGTCAGCTGCTTGGGCGATTGGTCACGTCTCTGATTACTTTTCCTTTTCTTTTATCCTTTTCACCATATGATCGGCTCGTTAGCCGCTTGGGCGATCGGCCATGACTCTGTTACGCACTGTTGGCAAGTACTGGGCATGCACTGGCTCCTGAATGTACCTGAACCCACTCCAGTGTTCGTCAAGTCTTGTCTTGAAAGAGCTCACACTTGGTGCCGTCACAACACTTTCTGGTAGATTGTTCCAAGAGTTCACAACTCTCACTCCGAAAAAGTTTGCCCTCACAGTTTTCTGGACTTGCGGCTTCTTCAATCTTGAGCTGTGACCCCTTGTGGGGCGGGCGTCCGCCAGCTTCAAGTAAGGACACGCGACAAAGTAGTGCCCCTTGAGATACTTATACACCTCAATTAGGTCACCCCTTGCCCGTCTGTAGTATAAGCTTGGCAAGTTCAGGCTCTCCAATCTCTCAGGGTAGCTAAAGTGCAGGCACCAGTTTGGTGGCCCTCCTTTGAACATTTTCAACTAACTGACAGCCCCTAGCATATCTCGGGGACCAGACGGGGTGACAGTACTCCAGATGGGGAAGCACTTCACTCCTGAAGATCGTTACAAGAGACAGACCATCTAAATATCTGAACAACCTTCTTATAAGATCCAATAATTTATTTGCCTGATTTACCTTCTTCTCGCAATGGCCCGAGAAATTCATCTCATTGTCAACATACTCACCTAGGTCCTTCTCACATTCAGTCTCAAATACTGTAGTGCAGTTTCTTCATCCCGTTGGGACATATGATATGCCTCCTTACCGTTGGTACACCCCGGGTGCATCCTCTTACACTTCGTGACATTCAATCTCTGCAGCCATTTCTTCGACCATTCTTGGAGCCCACAGAGGTCCTTCTGCAGCTCTTCACAGTCCACTTGGTTCTTCATTTCCCGAAATAACTTGGCGTCATCGGCAAACATATGTATGGAGGAATGTACAACGTCAGGCATGTCATTTATGAAACAAACAAACAACACGGGCCCAATACACTATCCTGTGGTACCCCGCTTGTGACAGGTACGGATGATGAGTTCGTGCCATTAATCACCACACACTGCTTGCGGTCATGTAGAAAGTCTTCTATCCACGCTTGGACATTTCCCCGAATTCCGTACCCCTCCAGTTTAATTTTCAGCCTTTCGTCGGGTACACTGTCGAAAGCCTTGGCAAAATCTATGAATAAATTGTCGATATTACCACCCCGTTCCAGAATATGGGTCCAAACATCCAATACCTTGAGCAATTGTGTTAAACAGGAGCGCCCCGGCATAAGACCGTGTTGGCAATCCTTTACAAGGTTGTTTCGTAGTAGATGTTCCATCGCGGTATCTCTGATAATACTCTCAGGTACTTTACATATTATGCTGGTCAGGCTCACCGGTCTATAGTTGTTCGTGGAGTGACGATCGCCCTTCTTGAAGATAGGACTTGCATAAGCCACTTTCCATTCACTGGGACCTTTCTTTCATCCAGGCATTAACAAAACAGGAGCTTCAGGGGCTCGGCAAGCTCGTTGCTCAACTCTGTTAGCACTCTAAGATGTACCATGTCAGGGCCGGGTCTCTTATGGACCTTTAGCTTTGACAGTTTATTTCTAATACCCTCTTCTGTGAACACAATGTGGGTCAGTGCTGTGTCGAGCCGTCTGTCCTCAAACGCAGGAAGGTTAATCGCATCCTCTCTTGTGAACACCGAGGAAAAAAAGCTGTTCAAAGCCTCAGCTTTATCCTGGTCAGAATCTGCGAAACTACCATCTTCAAGCCTCAGGTGTGATACTCCTATTTGCGATTTTTATTTCGACTTTGCGTAGTGGTAAAACTCATTTGGGTTTGAATTGACCTCGCTTGCAACCAGCCTCTGGAACTCATTTTCAGCCCTTCTACTTTCTATCTTTGCTTGGTTTCTGGCTCTTGCATACATCCTCCTGTCCTGCTCATCGTTTGACCCAACCCACGTCTTGAATTTCTGGGTTTTCTTCTTAACTTTATCGACCGCCGCATGGTTCATGTGTAGGGATCGCCTCGTATTCCAAGAGGCACTGGGTTTGGTCTTGGGTATATATTTTATCGATCTATACCCATGGTTAATGATGATGATGATCATGATCCTCCTCATGGTCTATACCCATGGTTAATGATGATGATGATCATTATCCTCCTCATGGTCTATACCCATGGTTAATGATGATCATGATCCTCCTCATGGTATATACCCATGGTTAATGATGATCATGATCCTCCTCATAGACTATACCCATGTTTAATGATGATGATCATGATCCTCCTCATGGTCTATACCCATGGTTAATGATGATCATGATCCTCCTCGTGGTCTATACCCATGGTTAATGATGATCATGATCCTCCTCATGGTCTATACCCATGGTTAATGATGATGATCACGATCCTCCTCATGGTCTACACCCATGGTTAATGATAATGATCCTCCTCATGGTCTATGCCCATGGTTAATGATGATGATGATGATCCTCCTCATGGTCTATACCCATGGTTAATGATGATGATCATTATCCTCCTCATGGTCTATGCCCATGATTAATGATGATGATGATCCTCTTCATGGTCTATACCCATGGTTAATGATGATGATGATCCTCCTCATGGTCTATACCCATGGTTAATGATGATGATGATCATGATCCTCTTTATGGTATTTACCCATGGTTAATGATGATGATGATCATGATTCTCTTTATGGTCTATACCCATGGTTGGTGACGATGATGATGATCATTATCCTCTTTATGGTCTATACCCATGGTTGGTGATAATGATGATCATGATCCTCCTCATGGTCTATACCCATGGTTAATGATGATGATGATCATGATCCTCTATATGGTCTATACCCATGGTTAATGATGATGATGATCATGATCCTCTATATGGTCTATACCCATGGTTAATGATGATGATTATCCTCAATGGTCTATACCCATTAGGGTGTGTCATACGGAGGCGAATTTTTTTTTTTGAGTTTGAAAAATCGGCCCATGGTATTAATGATGTAGTTCTATGTGCAGAATCATGTGATATCTTCAGATTTGAAAAGTTTTCATTTTTTGCAAGGTAAATTTTAACTTGAAATCTTATGAAAATTCAGTATTCCCACCCTTTTACCAACACCACTAAATAGCTTATTTAAAGTAAAGTAAATGTATCAGGTTAATTTATTAGGATGAAAATGATCCAGAATAGTGAAACGAATGATCTTGACACATTTATTAAATTTAATATTCCTTTAGAAAACAAAATCATCAAATACAAAAACCGGTTTTACTACTACGACCCGGTGTTGCTGCACACCATAGAGAACATGTCTTTCTTGCTTCTGTTTTACTCATCACCTCCCTGCTGACCACCTGAGCTCGGATGTAGCCTTCCTCCTCTCCTGGCTGTACACGTGACTGCTGGCCTCGCTCACTTGCTGTACACAACGCTCTATACTCTGGGTGTGCGAGGGCCAGGCAGGGACATGCATGGGGTTGTCCAGGAAAGCTCTGACTTGAACATTGGTGAGGCTGCAGGTAAGAGGGGGCTCACTGCCAGCCTGGATGTTATCCAGATCTATGAGATCAGTGAGGGTCTTGGCACCTAGATTGACTTCAGGAGTCTTCCTGACCCTGAAGGAATCGTCACCAACTGATTCATCATGCCCGGATCCTCTCATAAGTCTCATATCCAAGATCTTTTTGACTGCCACTCTTCTCTCCTCTTCATCCTTACTGCAGAGCATTGTCTGCAGAAGTGCCTCGGGATGAGCATACCAGGAAGATCTCCTCACAGTCTGCTCCACAATCTGAACAACCTTCCTTGGCTGACTCCTCAGGAGCTCAAGCTGGAAGAGAACATGCCTCGGACCTTCGGAGAACGATGACTTGACCTTGGTGTTGAACCAATTTGGCAAGTAGACACTCACGATGAATTGGACAATAAGTCTCAGGTTGTGAAGCTGGTTCCCTTTCAGTTTATGATGAGCGACCCAAATTCTGCAGAACCTGAGAGCCGTTGTGAGCCACCTAGAATGTGAGACTGGACCTATCTGCAGGTAAGCAAGTCTATGAGGCATGACCCCAGTTTTGATGGCACTGCAAATCATGTAACCATAGTACTGGTCAGTACTCAGGTCGTCAATGACAGTATGTGCAAGCTCAACGAGTGAAGGGCCAACTGTGATTTTTTCAAAGCTCGGATTTATTTCTAACTCAGTGGCAGAGTCCAGCATCTTGCCAAGAGGACCAGACCATCTGTTGTTTGAAAGAGTCTTGCCATCCAGCTCCTGGATCAGATGTCTGAGTGGCAACTCGTTGGTGTGGAGGTCACAAACAATCCAGACCAGCTTCCTCCCAATCTTCCGCTCTATCCACTGTATGACCCCCCCTTGCCACCTTGTGTTCGTGTTGGTGCTGTCCCCTCCAATGGCCTGCAGGGTCTGGTCTACGTTCTCTCTCTGAGCCAGTTCACAATGTTATCTGCCACTATCTCAGCTGGTTTCCTGATGTCATCTTTCTCTGGAGTGAAATGCTAAATACTTCCCTCCTGGTTCACTGCAGCGGAGTAGTGTTCCTCCTTCTACGCCGGCAGGGAACAACGTCAGAATCTCCAGCTTTCGCAGACACTTTAGTGTCATCCCCTTTTCCCCATCAAAGAGACAAACAATGATTCCATTTTTCTCTTATCCTTATCCAAACTCCTCTTCTAGGTTACTGACAAGTTTCTCCTGAGCTCTCTCCTTGCTTTGTTATGATCTATCATGGTGAACGCCATCAGGTGTTATCAAACCTGCGTCAATCAGGCAGCTGTTGCTGTCTGCAGTTTCTCTGAGACCAGTGTGGTGTCGCATGCTGGCCAGAGCTATGCTCAGGATATCTTTCCTATTTCGAATCTTATGCCTGGAAGGTTTGGGATCATTATTTTCTGGGTTAGGGACAAAGTCACCATTCTCCTGGTCAGCACTCGGATCAGCCATGGGGAAGTCATTAAACTCTGAATCAGCTTGACTCCAATCATCGGCCTTTTTAACCTCACCCTGGGCCTTCTCAAGTCTCTTTTCCTCGGCAACTCTTCTCCTCTTCTGTCTCTCTTGGCAGCCTCTTCATCTCTTGGACTCCGGAATATCTTGGCTAGAAATCATAGAGAGCCCCTATACTGCCAGTCCTTCTCTTTGTCGTGCCGGTTCGATCTGAGAATCTTCCAGTTCACGCTTGCAAATACGGAGATGTAGACTACGGTTACAGTCACGATCACGCGCATCAAACTCAGGACAAGAGAACAAGTGGGCATTTTAAGTAATTATGTCAAATAACTGGTCAGTTGCTTGGCAAGCTGTCCTTAACTGCAAGTTTTCCTCTCCCAAAGAGGAATATTATCTCTTGCCTTTCCAACTTCTGGCTAGCAGTCTCCTCACTAATCTTCTTCATGACTTTATTGTGACTTGAGGTTTGAACTGAGCGTTAGCCAGAGTGTACTGTGTAAGACAGCTTTGGTCATATCACTTTTAATGTCTTTATTTTATATAAGTTCTTTGATTTCTTTTCACTGATTTGCTAGGTTTAAAACACGTATCTCAGCATCTCTCCAATGTAGGCAACTCCGACTTACGGGCTCTCTCCCCAGACAGATAGTGACTGAGATGGCTGGATTTTTGGTTCCTCGTCCTGACACAAGCAGCCATCGCAAATATTATCAACTTATAAATGCATCAGAATCTGAAACAGAAAAAAATAATGTTAGTTGGGTTGTTAAAGAATGAAGTCAGAAAGCAATGTTCACTATTTAATTGTAATGCACTAATGCAGCTGTACGTTAGATTTTCGATAAATTTCACGCTAAAATTTACCTAGCAAAAGGTTGCAAAATACTGAAACTGAAATTATATTCTGTTTATATACACTAAAATCTAACAAAAAAGTGATGGGCCATTAGTTTTAGCTGATCTTCCCTCCTATGACACACCCTAATACCCATGGTTAATGATGATGATCCTCCTCATGGTCTATACCCATGGTTAATGATGATGATCATGATCATCCTTATGGTCTATACCCATGGTTAATAATGATGATGATGATCCTCCTCATGGGCTATACCCATGGTTGGTGATGATGATGATACTCCTCATGGTCTATTCCCATGGTTAATGATGATGATGATCATGATCCTCCTCATGGTCTATACCCATGGATAATGATGATGATGATCATGATCCTCCTCATGGTGTATACCCATGGATAATGATGATTATCATCATGATCCACTTTATGGTCTATACCCATGGTTGGTGATGATGATGATCCTCCTCATGGTCTATACTCATGGTTAATGATGATGATCATCATGATCCTCCGCATGGTCTATACCCATGGTTAATGATGATGATGATCATCATCCTCCGCATGGTCTATACCCATGGTTAATGATGATGATGATCATGATCCTCCTCATGGTCTATACCCATGGTTGATGATGATGATCATCATCATCCTCCTCATGGTATATACCCATGGTTAATGATGATGATCATCATGATCCTCCTCATGGTCTATACCCATGGTTAATGATGATGATCATCATGATCCTCCTCATGGTCTATACCCATTAGGGTGTGTCATAGGAGTGAAGATCAGCTAAAACTAATGGCCCATCACTTTTTTGGTAGATTTTAGTGTATATAAACAGAATATAATTTCAGTTTCAATATTTTGCAACCTTTTGCTAGGTAAATTTTAGCGTGAAATTTATCGAAAATCTAACGTACAGCTGCATTAGTGCATTACAATTAAATAGTGAACATTGCTTTCTGACTTCCTTCTTTAGCCAACTAACAATATTTTTCTGTTTCAGATTCGTTAGTATAAGTTGATAATATTTGCGATATTGGCTGCTTGTGTCAGGACGAAGACCCAAAAATCCAGCCATCTCGGTCACTATCTTGGGTCTGGGGGCTCCTGAAGTCAGGTTGCCTACATTGAGAGATGCTTTGAGATCGGTGTTTTTAATCAGGCAAATCAGTGAAAAGAACCAAGAACTTACTGAAAACAAAGAACTTTATGATGATGCGGCCAAAGCTGTCTTGGCACGATGCCTCTGGCTAACGCTCGATTTCAAGCCTCGGTCTGTAAGTCAGAAGAAGATTAGTGAGAGACTGCTATTGATTGGGAGAAAGGAGAAAACTTGCAAGTTAAGAGACAGCTTTGCTTAACAACTGGACCAGTTATTTGACATAATTACTTGCAAGTGCCCAATTGTTCTCTGTCCTGAGTTTGGATGCGATCATGACTGTAAAGCCGAGGCCCACATCTCCTGTATTTGCAAGCGTGAACTGAAGATTCCTGTGATCGAACTGGCATTTGTCAAAGCACAGAGAGAGAAGACTGGCAGTATAGGGGGCTCTCATGATTTCTAGCCAAGATATTCCGGAGTCCAAGAGACAGAAGGCTGCCACAGAGAGACAGAAGAGGAGAAGAGTTGCCGAGGAAAAGAGACTTGAGAAGGCCCAGGGTGAGGTAAAAAAGGCCGATGATTGAGTCAAGCTGATTCAGGTTTAATGACTTCCCATGGCTGATCAAGTGCTTGGCCAGGAGAATGGTGACTTGTCCCTATTTGAGAAAATAATGATCCCGGAAGCCTTCCGGAAGACACCAAAGATTCAGGAAATAGGAAAGAATGTCGAGCAAGCTCTGGCCAGCATGCGACACCACACACTGGTCCTCAGAGAAACGCAGAGATAGCAACAGCTGCCTGGATTGACGGTGGTTGGCTAACACTGATGATGTTCTGCCTGGTGATGAATCATAACAACAAAATAAGGAAGGCTCAGGAGAAACTTGTCAGTAACCTGAAGAGGAGTTTGATGAGAGATAAGAGAAAATGGAATCAATTGTTTGTTCTTTGATGGAAAAGGATGACACTAAAGTGTTTCACCCAGAAGAGTTGGAGATTCTGACAAGTTGTTCCCTGCCATGGTGAAGGAGGAACACTACTCCTGCTGCAGTGAACCAGGAGGGAAGTATTTGTGGCATTTCACTCCAGAGAAAGATGACATCAGGAAACCAGCTGAGAGAGTGGCAGATAACATTGTGAACTGGCTCAGAGAGGAACGTAGACCAGACCCTGCAGGCCATTGGAGGGGACAGCACCAACACGAACACAGGGTGGCAAGGGGGGGTCATACAGTGGATAGAGTGGAAGATTGGGAGGAAGCTGGTCTGGATTGTTTGTGACCTCCACACCAACGAGTTGCCACTCAGACATCTGATCCAGGAGCTGGATGGCAAGACTCTTTCAAACAACAGATGGTCTGGTCCTCTTAGCAAGATGCTGGACTCTGCCACTGAGTTGAAATAAATCAGAGCTTTGAAAAAATCACGGTGGCCTCCACTCGTTGAAGCTTTTTTATACTGTCGTGACGACCTGAGTACTGACCAGTACTATGGTTACATGATTTGCAGTGCCATCAAAACTGGGGTCATGCCTGATAGACTTGCTTACCTGCAGATAGGTCCAGTCTCACATTCTAGGTGGCCCACAACGGCTCTCAGGTTCTGCAGAATTTGGGTCGCTCATCATAAACTGAAAGGGAACCAGCTTCACAACCTGAGACTTATTGTCCAATTCATCGTGAGTGTCTACTTGCCAAATTGGTTTAACACCAAGGTCAAGTCATCGTTCTCCGAAGGTCCGAGGCATGTTCTCTTCCAGCTTGAGCTCCTGAGGAGTCAGCCAAGGAAGGTTGTTCAGATTGTGGAGCAGACTGTGAGGAGATCTTCCTGGTATGCTCATCCCGAGGCAGTTCTGCAGACAATGCTCTGCAGTAAGGATGAGGAGGAGAGAAGAGTGGCAGTCAAAAAGATCTTGGATATGAGACTTATGAGAGGATCTGGGCATGACGAATCAGTTGGTGACGATTCCTTCAGGGTCAGGAAGACTCCTGAAGTCAATCTAGGTGCCAAGACCCTCACTGATCTCATAGATCTGCATAACATCAGGCTGGCAGTGAGCCCCCTCTTACCTGCAGCCTCACCAATGTTCAAGTCAGAGCTTTCCTGGACAACCCCATGCATGTCCTGCCTGGCCCTCGCACACCCAGAGTATAAGCGTTGTGTACAGCAAGTGGCGAGGCCAGCAGTCACGTGTACACCAGGAGAGGAGGAAGGCTACATCGAGGCTCAGGTGGTCAGCAGGGAGGTGATGAGTAGAAACAGAAGCAAGAAAGACATGTTCTCTATGGTGTGCAGCAACACCGGGTCGTAGTAGTAAAACCGGTTTTTGAATTTGATGATTTTGTTTTCTAAAGGAATATTAAATTTAATAAATGTGTCAAGATCATTCGTTTCACTATTCTGGATCATTTTCATCCTAATAAATTAACCTGATACATTTACTTTACTTTAAATAAGCTATTTAGTGGTGTTGGTAAGAGGGTGGGAATACTGAATTTTCATAAGATTTCAAGTTAAAATTTACCTAGCAAAAAATGAAAACTTTTCAAATCTGAAGATATCACATGATTCTGCACATAGAACTACATCATTAATACCATGGGCCGATTTTTCAAACTCAAAAAAAAAAAACTCTCCTCCGTATGACACACCCTAATACCCATGGTTAATGATGATCGTGATCCTCATTATGGTCTATACCCATGGTTGGTGACGATGATGATGCTGATCCTCCTCATGGTCTATACCAATGGTTAATGATGATCGTAGTCCTCCTCATGGTCTATACCCATGGTTGGTGACGATGATGATGCTGATCCACCTCATGGTCTATACCAATGGTTAATGATGATCGTAGTCCTCCTCATGGTCTATACCCATGGTTAATGATGATCTTGATCTTCCTTATGGTCTATACCCATGGTTGGTGATGATGATGATGATCATGATCCTCCTCATGGTCTATACCCATGGTTGGTGATGATGATGTTGATGATGTTCCTCCTCATGGTCTATACCCATGGATGATGATGATCATGATCTTCTTTATGGTCTATACCCGTGGTTGGTGATGATGATGATGATCATGATCCTCCTCATGGTCTATACCCATGGTTGGTGACGATGATGATGCTGATCCTCCTCATGGTCTATACCAATGGTTAATGATGATCGTGGTCTTCCTCATGGTCTATACCGATGGTTAATGATGATCATGATCCTCTTTATGGTCTATACCCATGGTTGATGATGATGATGATGATGATGATCCTCCTCATGGTCTATACCCATGGTTAATGATGATCATGATCCTCTTCATGGTCTATACCCATGGTTGGTGATGATCATGATCGTCCTCATGGTCTATACCCATGGTTAATGATGATGATGATCATGATCCTCTTTATGGTCTATACCCATGGTTGGTGATGATAATGATCGTGATCCTCCTTATGGTCTATGCCCATGGTTGATGATGATGATGATCCTCCTCATGGTCTATACCCATGTTTAATGATGATCGTGGTCCTCCTCATGGTCTATACCCATGGTTAATTATGATGATGATCATGATCCTCTTAATGGTCTATACCATTGGTTAATGATGATGATGATGATGATGATGATGATCCTCCTCATGGTCTATACCCAATACCCATGGTTAATGGTGATGATGAACCTCTTTATGGTCTATACCCATGGTTAATGATGATGATGATCATGATCCTCCTCATGGTCTATACCCATGGTTAAACTTGATGATGATCCTCTTTATGGTCTATACCCATGGTTGGTAATGATGATGATCGTGATTCTCCTCATGGTCTACACCCATGGTTGATGAAGATGATGATTCTCCTCATGGTCTATACCCATGGTTAATGATGATGATGATCATGATCCTCTTAATCGTCTATACCCATGGTCAATGATGATGATGATCCTCCTCGTGGTCTATACCCATGGTTGGTGATCATGATCCTGCTCACGGTCTATACCCATGGTTAATGATGATGGTGATCATGATCCTCCTCATGGTCTATACCCATGGTTGGTGATGATGATGATGATCCTCCTCATGGTCTACACCCATGGTTGATGATGATGATGATCGTCCTCATGGTCTATACCCATGGTTAATGATAATGATGATGATGATGATCCTCTTTATGGCCTATACCCATGGTTAATGATGATGATGATGATCCTCTTCATGGTCTATACCCATGGTTAATGATGATGATGATGATGATCCTCCTCATGGTCTACACCCATGGTTGATGATGATGATGATCGTCCTCATGGTCTATACCCATGGTTAATGATGATGATGATCATGATCCTTTTTATGGCCTATCCCCATGGTTAATGCTGATGATGATGATGATCCTCCTCATGGTCTATACCCATGGTTAATGATGATGATGATCATGATCCTCCTTATGGTCTATACCCATGGTTAATGCTGATGATGATGATGATCCTCCTCATGGTCTATACCCATGGTTAATGATGATGATGATCCTCCTCATGGTCTATACCCATGGTTAATGATGATCATGATCCTCTTTATGGTCTATACCCATGGTTAATGATGATGATGACGATGATCCTCTTTATGGTCTATACCCATGGTTAATGATGATGATGATCCTCCTCATGGTCTATACCCATGGTTAATGATGATGATGATCCTCCTCATGGTCGATACCCATGGTTAATGATGATCATCATCCTCTTTATGGTCTATACCCATGGTTAATGATGATGATGATCATTATCCTCTTTATGGTCTATACCCATGGTTGGTGATGATGATGATGATCATGATCCTCCTCATGGTCTATACCCATGGTGGTTAATGATGATGATTATCATGATCCTCCTCATGGTCTATACCCATGGTTGGTGATGATGATGATGATCCTCCTCATGGTCTATACCCATGGTTGATGATGATCATGGTCCTCCTCATGGTCTATACCCATGCTTAATGATGATCATGGTTCTCTTCATGGTCTATACCCATGGTTGGTGATGATGATGATGATCCTCCTCATGGTCTATACCCGTGGTTGGTGATGATGATGATGATCATGGTCCTCCTCATGGTCTATACCCATGGTTGGTGATGATGATGATAATCCTCCTCATTGTCTATGCCATTGGTTAATGATGATGATGATGATGATGATCCTCCCCATGGTCTATACCCATGGTTGATAATGATCATGGTCCTCTTCATGGTCTATACCCATGGTTGATGATGATGATGATGATCCTCCTCATGGTCTATACCCATGGTTGGTGATGATGATGATGATGATCATGGTCCTCCTCATGGTATATACCCATGGTTGATGATGATCATGGTCCTCCTCATGGTCTATACCCATGGTTAATGATGATCATGGTCCTCCTCATGGTCTATACCCATGGTTGGTGATGATGATGATGATCCTCCTCATTGTCTATACCCATGGTTAATGATGATGATGATCATGATCCTCCTCATGGTCTATACCCATGGTTGGTGATGATGATGATGATTCTCCTCATGGTCTATACCCATGGTTGGTGATGATGACGATGATTCTCCTCATGGTCTATACCCATGGTTGATAATGATCATGGTCGTCCTCATGGGCTATACCCAATACCCATGGTTGATGATGATCATGATCCCCCTCATGGGCTATAACCATAGTCTTAAGTCTGTGGCTCCCCCAAATTTGCCAATGTTTTTCTTGCATGACATCTCTGTTTATAGTTCTTTATTCTTAAGTTAGTTAGTTATAACCACTAAACGTAAATGACTTGAGTGAAATTTGACTGACTGAACAACGAAGAATAAATACTTTTCAGTGACCTAGCTGTTCGTCGTGTTAACGATCAGCTAATGATGGTGGAGCGAGCGTTTATTGATCCCCTTGGATTACCCGGACGTCCAGAGTACAAGTAAGTTTCTATATATTAATATACAGGTAAAGATCTTGTAACTAGACTTAAACAACATAAATATAGTGTTAAGACAGGCCAGGAATCCAATGCTCTGTTTGTTCATTTGAGGGATAACAAGCATTGCATTGACTGGGATAATGCCTCCTCAATATTACCTTGTAATTCAATTGATAGTAGGAACATCATAGGATCTAGTCTCATTAAACATACCGAAGCATTCAACATGAATTTGAGTAATGGTATGTACAAACTGGACAATTTTGTAATTAAGAAGATTTGTAACCAGGTGAGAAGGTTGGGTCACCTTACCCTCTGACCTGACTACCGACCGTTGCCGTGCTATTTAAAGATTAGTAGGGTCATTACCTAATACCTGACCATTGTGGACCTGGTCTCACCCTCCTCTGTATATTTACACCTTGTTTTGTACTCCTCTTTAGTCTGTACTCACCCCTGAAGATGTGAATTACACGAAAGCGCTTGGGAACTTCGTGTTTTCTTCTTTCCTTGTGGTTATCAGCATATACCTAGATCACCCGCATTTTCAGTGATTTACTTGCATATATATATATATATATATATATATATATATATATATATATATATATATATATATATATATATATATATATATATATATATATATATACATATATATATATATATATTTATATATATATATATATATATATATATATTATATATATATATATATATATATATACAGTATATATATATATATATATATATATATATGTATATATATATATATAATTTTTTTTTTTATCTCTTCTTCTTTTATTTATAAATATATTTAGATATATGGTTATTCACATCAGTTGGCTCCATCTAAATGTCTTTCATCCTCCCCCTACTCCTCTCAGTGACATTTAATGAGCCCAGTCAATTTTCCTTGCTTTCACATAAATCAGTGGAAGCTTTTAAACAAAGTTTTCAGGTCAATTCATTATGAAAATAGACCAATAGAAATAGGAGGGATCAGCTGTGACATCACCTGCTTAACAGGTCAGGTCATTATCGGAACACAAAAGTCAGGGATCATCTCATAATGTAGCATCAAGTCAAGCATGCACACATACACTACTACTACTACTGCTTTGCTGTCACACGGAATCAAGTATGACGATCATCCAGCTATGAGACAATAATATGAGTTATTAAGGATGTCACCTTCATTGGTGAGTTTTAAGATGGCTAAAGAGGCCGATACGGGTCCAGCAGTGCCGTTCACAGATGTTGCACATGTGCATGTCTACATTTTGTGCGAATCGGGCTAATTCGAAAAGAATTGACACCTTCTTGTGTGGTGCTCCTCCAAGCGTTATGGTGTGGATCAATCGTCTCTCAGGGGTCGATTTGGCATTTTTTCAGGTTTGTCTTAAGAGTATCCTTATACCTTTTCAGTTGCACGCCGACTTTACGTTTACTATTCGTTAGGTGACAGTAAAGTAGCTGCTTTGGCAGTCTACTGTCATCCATGCGGGTAACATGGCCAGTAGGGTGTGTCAATTTAGGGGGTGAACTGGCTAAATTGAAAATCGAGTAATTTGGTAGCAATTTATTGTAGTCTTTAAACATGCAAAACAATATTCTGGCATAAATTTTTTTTTATAATAAGTCCTACCTACATCAAATGGATTTTTAAATGTACATATTTGTGAATTTATAACATAACCAGCGTTTGCACACATGTTACTGTTTCAAGTTTCAAAATATTATATTTTATTATCCGTAGTCTATTTGAAAGTAACCAATGCCTTCATACTCTCTTTGCTTTGGTTTCTTGTCATCAGTAGTCTGCTTGCTATTTGTGCTTTGATGTAACCTTCTCGCCTCTCGTGGCTGTAAACATGGCCCGCTGCTTCTGTGACCATTTTCACACATCTCTCCACACTTTGAGTGTGGGAAGGCCACTTCGGCACCTGCATTGGAGTCTCTTTAAGGTTTCTCAATTCTTGGCTAGTTAGACTTGTTGTCAATGGTGGCTCTAAGACTTCCAAACTCAAGTCAACCAATTCTGACAATTTGGTGGCATTGACGTTTATTGGGGGAACTTTTCTTGAATGAAACGAACAGTCTCCCAACTGGTCGTCATCTATTAGCGTTCCTCTAATCTTTAGAATGACTTCTACAGCCTCGGTTCGGAGATTGGTACATTGACTGCAAAGCATTGCTTGCAAAACTGCTTCTGATCGAGCATACCAAGCGGACCTTCTTGCCACAGGTAACACGATGTCCCTCACTACCTTCCTCTGTGTTCTTACTAGCTGCAATTGAAACAAAAGGTGATTGGGCCCATCCACCCACATAGGATTAAGTTTCACACTAAACCACTGGGGAAGATAAACTCCAATAATAAATTCAACAATTAACCTCAAATTCTTCAGCACTTTGCCCTTCAATTCGTGTTTGGAAATCCAAATCCTGCAGAAACGAAGAGCTGTAGTTAACCAACGGCTGTGACTGACAGGTCCAATCTCCAAGAGAGCCAATGACTGAGGCACTTCTCCTGATCTTATTGCTTGGGCAATACGATAAGCATAGGATTGATCTGTGCTGAGATCTTTGATGACTCCTTCAGACAACGCCGGAAGGGGAGGGCCAACTTCGACCTTTGGAAAGGTTGTATTTATTTCTAGTTGTGTTGCTTCATCCAGCATGATGCCAAGGGGACCTGACCACTTGTTGTTGCTCTTTGTAGGACCATCAAGTTCCTGGATGAGATGACGAAGAGGTAGCTCGCCTGTATGTAAATCACATACAATCCAAACAAGTCTTCTTCCTAGTTTTTTCTCTAAATGCGTCATTACACCCCCCTGCCATCCGGTGTTCACTGCAGTTGAATCTCCACCAACAGCCTGCAGTGAACTGCCAAGTCCTCTCTCCTGAACCCAACATAAAATATGATCAGCAATGACCTCTGCATGTTTCTTCCCTTCTACTTCAGTTTCGGGAGCAAAGTGAAACAAAAACCGACCACCAGGCTCAGAACAGACAGAGTAGTGTTCTTCTTTGATGAGACCTGGAAACTTTCTGTTCACTCCCTCTACTTCTAGCAAAACTTTTGTGTCATCTATTCTTCCATCAAACAAAAGACAGGAGAGCCCTCCCTCGCTTAAATCTTTTTCATGCTGATCAGATATTTCCTTCATTATTTTTTCTTGTGCTCTTCTAATTTTATTATGATCTATCACCAAAGATACATCCTCTCGGCTGATGAGGCCTGCATCTATCCAAGCGGCAGTTGCAATTTCTGCAGCCTCACGAAGTCCAGCATGGTGGCGAATACTAGCTAAAGCAATGTTTGAAATATTTCTTGTGTTGTATTTCATTTTCTTTGGTAAAGGTTCAGATGGCTCTTTGGAACTATCATCTGATGTTGCTTCCTGTTCATCAGAAGAACTATCAAAGAAGTGATAAACATCTTGACACAGCTCTTCCTCTCTTTGGATGGCTTCTTCACTCTTCATTTTCTTCTTTTGTTCCCTCTCTCGGATTTGTTCTCTCTTCTTGGCATTAGCAATCTGCTTCTTTGTTTCTGAATAATCTATTGAACCCATTTGCATACTTCCTTGGCCTTCTGCCTTTGTCCTCTGTGCCTTTATAAATTCAAGCTCTAAAACAGGGATCTTCTTTTCACGAGGACAACCACAATCAATGTGGGAATTATTTTCTCTCTTACCTGAGTGAGAACAGTTGGATTCAGAACATAATTGTATGGAGCACTTGCAGGTCAAAATGTCAAACAGAGTATCAAGTGTGTGCAGAAATTCATTTTTCCTGGCCAAGTTTCCTTTACCAAGTGATGTTTCAACTGCTTTGTGCCATAATTTCGTTAATTTTAGCTCAATAGTTCGACACTGATTAATCACAGGTGGTTTGAATAGTGCATTAGCTTTTGTCCATTGATGCAGAAGAGGGACTATCATGTCATTTATGAGTTCTTTATCTGTATAGTTCCTTCTGTCCTTTGCATTTTTTTCTCGAAGGAGTAACCCTAATCTTAGCATGTCTCTCACTGTTGGAAGTTCTGATACAGGAAGCTCCTTCCCTTTACCAACTAGCAGGCTCAAGTGGGTTGACAACTGACTTCTTGTCTTCAATTTTGACATCTTCACACTATCTGACAAATAGAAAAATATTTCAATGTTTCATAATTCAATTGTTGTTTCAAAAAATATCAATTTGTTTATCAAAAATGCTGTAACAGAAATAACATAATAATTTCTTAGAACATAATGTTTTATACAATGATATAAGTAACTGCGACAATCAATATGCCCTACTTACAATAATTAAAATGTAGAATTCGTCTGGTAGAGTAGGTGCAAGTGCAATGAGAGCAAACCACCGTCTATGATATCTAGAAGGAGAGTGAGCCGGGCGCCTTATCCTCACGCTTGGTACAAGTCAAAACAAGAATTAAACTGTCCCACACGGAGAGCCTGTTCATGTTCATGTTCTGACATGCATATTGTACACAAGCTATAGAACCATGAAATACTCCATAATCCATATGCTTACATGAGATTAGTTAATATCAAGTGAATAATTCTAATCAAGTCTCATTAATTTGTTGAAATACTGATATTTGAAACTTTCAGGTATAATTGATGTAGGTGAGGGTTATTTCAATTCATTTTTGTTTGCTAATCTCAAGTTTAGACATAAAGAGGCACAATATTTTGACTACCAAATTTGATTTTTAACATGTTGACAAAATTGACACACCCTAAATTGGCCAGTCCAACATACTTGTTCAAGGATAATGGTAGCCTCGATGCTCCTACAGTTGATGTCATCGTGAATACTGGCATTTGTTCTTTTGTCTTCCCAACAAACTGGGAGTATGGAGTGTAGACTACATTTGTAAACGTTTTCAAGTGTGTTGAGGTGCCTCCTGTATGTGACCCATGTCTCACTGCCATATAGCAGGGTGGGAAAGACCATTGCTCAATATATGTGCAACTTTGTAAATAATTTCAGCTCCCTACAGCTGAAACACGGGTACGGAGTCTGCCAAAGGCTTGAGATACACATCTGATCCGATGTTGAATCTCTTCATCGATGTCTGCGGTGGTGGACAGTTGGGAGCCGAGATACTGAAGGTGGGTAACATTAGAGAGGGTAGTACCGTTAAGCTGGATGGATGGTGGAGGTGTGGCTGAACCAGCGGCATGGTGAAAGAGAATCTGAGTGTCAAGGCCAAAATGTGCATAGGCATCTGCTTAGGTGTTCAGGATTTCCTGTAGTTCGCATTCAGTGTGAGCGACAAGGGTGAGGTCATCTATATCATGAAGTTCAGTACTGGAAGCTGCCGACACCTTTGTTCCTGCCTGGAGTTGTCTTATGTTTAAAAGACCCTTCATCTGGTACTGAATGTCCACCCTGCTGGTTAAATTGGCTCTGGCACGAGTAAGGAAAGCAACTAAGAAAATGGAGAAGAAAGTTGGTGCCAGTACACATCCTTGTTTTACCCCAGTTTGGATGGGGAAGAACTCAAACTGGGTGCCATTGTGCAGGACACTGCTATTCATGCCATCGTGGAGTTGCCTCTTGATGGTGATGAATTTTAGTGGGTAGCCAAAACGGCTGAGGGTTCGCCAGAGGCCTTCCCTGTTGACTGAGTTAAAGGCCTTGGTTAGAGCGATGAAGGCCATGTACAGGTCACGACGCAGTTCTCTGCACTTTTCCTATATCTGGCGGGCAGCAAAGATCATGTCAGTGGTGCCATGTGATGGTTTAAAGCCACATTGAGATTCTGGGAGGAAGTTTTCTGCCCCAGGAAGAAGTCTGTTTTGGAGGACTCTGGCGATAATGTTGTCGGCTACGGATATCAGCAAGATCCTGCGGTAGTTGTAACAGTCTGACCGGTCTCCCTTGTTTTTCTAAATATTGACAATGGAGGTATCTTTAAGAGCTTGGGGGATTTCCTCCTTTTCCCAGGAGAGAGTGGAGACGGCTGATGAGCAGAGGTCCTCCTCCTTTTTACACCTTGACTGGGATTCCATCAGGCCCTGAGGCTTTGTTATTTTTCATCTGTTTGGTGGTAGTAACTACCTCGTCCAGGGATGGAGGATAGTTGAGGTGGATCAGCTCTGGATGCTGACGGACCTGCTGGGTAGTCAGGACATCCACATCGGTGATTCAGTTGTGCAGCGAATGGTAGTACTCTTACCAGTGCTGGCAGATGCCTTCTTCTTCTTTAATTAGGGAGTTACCGTCGGATGAATGGAGGGGGGTTGTGACATGAGTGAGTGGCCCATAAAATGTTTTAGTGGAATTGAAAAATTCGCGCATCTTGTGTTGATTTGTACGTTTTTGCGTTTCACATGCTTTATTTTTAAACCAGTCGTTCTTTAGTTTGCAAAGTTCCCGCTGGGCTGCTGCTTTCTTCTTGCGGAAGGTATCAGCTTTGGTCCGAGACTGAGGAATGTTCTGCCAGTCAGTTAAAGCAGCACGTTTATCATCATTGATTTCCGGGTCATTTTCATCAAACCGGTCCTGGTATTTTCTTTAGATCTGGTTTTTGTCATGACGATGTCGAGAATACCCATTTGGCACTGGGATTTAGGTTGTTTGTTGTCGGGTTGTTTATTAGCCATGGTCGATCTGTTCTCTGAAGCAAATGCTACCGCTGGATCCTCCAGACGCTTAGTGTTAAAACCTCTTCTGGAGGCTTGTTGCCTTCGCCGTTTTGGGGCGACGTGAAGTGAGAGCTTAGCTCTGACGAGTCGATGATCAGTGTTGCAGTGGCCTGACCCACGCATTACTTGGGTGATGAGGACATCTCGGCGATCTCTTTCTCTGACAATGATGTAGTCAATGAGATGCCAGTGTATGGATCGTGGGTGTTGCCATGAACCCTTGAACTTGTCAGCCTGCCTAAACAAAGTATTGGTGATAGTGAGGTTGTGTGCAGCACACTTCCTGGGGAGGAGTAGGCCATTGAGATTGCACTTGCCTTGTCCATTCCTCCCTATGGTTCCCCGGCAAATGTTAGAATCCCTGTCAACTCTGGGATTGAAGTCACCAAGGAGCATAGCCTTATCTTCTCTGGGGATAGAGATTAGCATCTGTCAAGGTCAGCATAAAAGGCCTCTTTGATGTCATCCACTGCATCCAGTGTTGGGGCATATGCACTGATAAAGAAGGTATGACGTAACTGATTCAGTGGGACTATGGGTGTCATGAGGCGCTCGTTGATCCCAACAGGCATTTCAGTTAGCCTGTGTAGGATGTGTTGGCGGATGGCAAAGCCAAATCTATAACTGCTGTTTCTCTCCACAGCAGGCTTACCCTTCCAGAAGAAGGTACAGTAGGGTCGGGATATATCGCGACTTTATATAACGATTTTTTTAAATCGCGGCTACTAAAATAATCAAAATTGTCCTATATATAGCGATAATTTTTTTTATTTCGTGAGGGAAATCGGGCGGGAAATATTTCAAATGTACCGCCATGGCAAACAAATGCGTTATTTGCCCACCAGAGGCGCCACCGTGGCTTCTCACTCACTCATTCACGCTCGCCCGCTCAGTCTTTCTGAGTGAGTGACGAGAAAGCAACCGACTCTGCTGCAGATTACGACTTCTATGGTGAGTGTAAATGTGTTGCAGTGATGTGAAAAGTGAAGTGAGGATAATGGAAAGCTTAATGGTTTGTTCGTTTATGATTGTTAAGTGAGGGTGGCAGTGTGTCGTCTGTTGTTCTCGGGATGGTGTGTCATCTGCTGAGTCTGGTGCAGATTCAAATTTCTAAAGTGAGTGTAAATGGGTTGTTAGTGACGTGAAATGTGAAGTGAAGATAATGGAAAGCTTAATGGAAAAGATTTAATACTGTAACTAATATTTTTGGTGTTCGTTTATGTAGGTGTGGGATTGTCAAGTGAGGGTGGCATTGTGGCGTCTGCTGCCGAGTCTGGTGCTCCCAGGATGGTGCGTCAGCTGCTGAGTCTAGTGTTCCTGAGTCTGGTTTTCCTTGATATTGATATAGCCCGTTGTTCCCGAGTCTGGTGTTCATTGGTGCTTTAGTTAGTAAGAAAATGAACTTAATAAGTCAAGTTTAGTCACTTTTTTGGGCCTCCAGAACCCAACCCTATTTTTCCCATATATCGCGATTTAGTATACAGTTTAGGGAACAGCTTTAGACCCTATTTTGCGATATATCCCGACCCTACTGGATAGCCAGACCCCCGTCCTGTGAGTTGACCCTCGTCTGGGAGCCGGGACTCACTCATGGTTGCTATGTCGATGTTATTAGCCAGCTCTTTTGCCACAAGGACGGCTCTTCTTTCGGGACTCTCATTTGTGCCAGTATTCAGAAGGGTCTGGACATTCCATGCAGTGTCCATAAGAACTTTTATAGTTTGTTTTTGTTTTGATCTGATATTATAATTGTGTTTTTTATTGCATCAGGATGACTTTACTGGGTGCAGCTGCCCAGTCAGGTTGGTTCTTTAGGCATGCTAAGTTTAGGGCACCTTTTCTAGCCCCCTCCTCATGTAGGGTGAGCAGAGTGGCTCCTCGAAAGGACTGCTCAGTCGCACAGACAGGATCGGATTGCACTGCTGCCTAGATCCCATTGCATAAACGACCATTTTATTTGTGCCGTCCCTGTGCAGAGTTGTGACTAGAGTCTCCCGGCAGTCATCTCTGCCTGTCCCCGTTGCCCTAGGACTTTTGGGATATAAGGGTTTGATGATGATGCGGAGTATGATGAGCTGGATGATGGCTGTGCGTTAGTTGATTTATGTGGTGAGGCAGGCGTGCAGACTGCAACCACACATCTTGGCTCTCCTTTTCCTGATCCAGTGGTGCAAGTGTTGCAACGACTAGGGAAAGAGAGAGTTGAAATGGACTGCCTATAGCCCAGTTTGTTGGGTTTCGCCCGTAGTAGCCTGTCCCTCATGCATTGCCTTCATATGCTGGTGTAGTCGTTGGGTTCCCATGTTGGGGTCTTGGAGCTCTGTAAGTATGTCTGCCTTATGGGGGGCTCCACCACAGATTTTTCGATCGGGGTTTATTCCCGTAGCCTTATACCTACCAAGGTTAATCCTTAAGGCAGCGTCCCAGCGGTTGGTTGGCGCCAGGACATGTCCACCTGCCAGTTGGCCTATGCACCGTCCCTCTGGGGCCCACTGCTACTCCGAGATCCCCTGTTGGTCTAGCCTGGGCCAACGAGGCACCCACTTACCATGTGTTGCCACGAGGAGGCACAGCAGGAGTCTTGATGGTGAAGAGGCTGTGTACTGGCAGGGGAAGACTTATGCATGTTGCTTCCCTGTTTGCCACAAGGGATAGTCAGCGGCGGTAGCTGAAAGTGAGAGGAATCAAGCATTGTTTGCACCTTAAGACTAACATAATGCTGCCTCACTAGACACATTATACCACCCTGTCTGCACCACACACACACACACACCCACACACACACACACACACACACACACACACACACACACACACACACACACATGCACACACACCCACCCACACACACACACACACACACACACACACACACACACACACACACAGTCCCCTCTCCATCATATCCAATACCACCACCCCCATCACCTCACCAGATGACAGACATCACTGCTTAAACATATACCTGTACAAGCAGGTGGTGTCACATATCACCTGACAAATTCCTGTCCGGGTATTTTCCTCTCAAACTGTTAACTTAACTGCCAGACAAGTGGTGGAAACACGGACTTGAAATCACTTGTCTGTCCCCCAAATCTGGGCATGTCCGAGCTGCTGGACACTGATAATTTACACAACCTGGTGTATCCTTTATGGGAATTTTCACCTCTTATATTCAATATTACTATAGCTCTATGTAACATCCATTGCACATTAAGACACCAACATCAGAAGAAAAATATTGTTTTCAGTTTATTTATTTCTTGTTTACTGTGTTAATGTATTTCCATGACGAGAGCTGATAAATGTGCACAATATGATGCCTCACAATTCCCCCACACTCATAGCACCACCACAAGTACTATACTACTAACAACCACAACTACTATACCAATACCATGGTGTAAATTTGAATCCCACATCAGTTGCATTTTTTGTAAGGAGAGGAGGTAGTAATCTCTACGGAAGCTGGAATCTTCAATCCCCGGAGCTCTCCAATAGCTGGGGAAAAAAATTAGTAATCCAAAATATTCCGGGAAAAATCTCTCCTTTCTAACCATGAGAACAAATTTCCAAGGATATCATCCTGCACAACAATGGAAAATTCTGATAAAATCTATACGTTTCGTGGGAACGAATTTGCAAGAGATTGCATCAATACTGTAATAAGTCAGTTCTTGGAATATCGTACCTCTAGGGTCCGCATTGCCACAGAAATGTCAGCACCACATATTCAGGAGGACAGGGTTCCTCAGGGCAGTGTCTTGAGTGTGACCCTATTTGCCATCACAATAAATGGGGTAGCAGCATCGGTTCCAGGTGGTGTATCAATCTCATTATATGTAGACGACTCGGCCATTTGGTATGCAGCTTCCTGAATGTCAGTGACTGAATGTTGCATGCAACTTGCACTCGACAAGGTTTCACGTTGGACCACAGAACATGGTTTCAGATTTTCTCCATTGAAGACCATTGCCATGCATTTCTGCCATTCCGAGGTGTTCACCCAGGTCTCAATCTACAGCTCTATGATCGTCGTGTGCAGTGTGTCACAGAAATCTGTTTCTTCGACATTATCTTCGACGACTAGCAGATGGCAGCTCTTATTACTGGCTTCATATCAGAGGCAGGTAGATGATGATAATGATCATGACTGTTCGACACCTGGTGAAATGCTCTACTCTCAGAGATCTTTGTCGTAAGCACCTCTCCCAGTGCTGGGGGTGAGAGGGGACGTCCTCTCCTTCGTGAAGGAAGCGGGCCTTCTACACAAGATTTTACTTCTTTCTATTAACGTTTAAATGGTTTTTACAAAAGTTTTATGCTATTTATTACTTAGGTTTTTTTACCTTGCATTATTTCAGTTTAGTCTTCTAAGCCTTTCTTTTAATACAGCGACATATGACCTGAGTTGTTGTGTCACCAGGAATGTAATTACAATAAACCATTGTTATTCGCGGGTTTACGATTCACGGTTTCGACTATTACTGGTAAGCAGATGGTGGCTATCTTACGAGCCTCTCTTGCAGTACAATGAGTCACCCCCACGCACCCCAACTTCAGTGTTTCTGTGTGAAATCGCCCCTAAAAGGCTGCCTATTGTCAGTGCTAATGATGCTAGCAGAGTAAAACATAAAAGGCCGAAGTCAGCGATGACCCTGACAAAAAAATTTGAATTATTAGATAAGTTAAAAGAGAGGATGAGTGCTGCCGTGGTTGGTCAGTTGTTTGGTATAGGTATACAGCAGTGCACTAAGGTGATATAAGTTGCTATTTGCAGTTTCACCTATTCGTGCCATTCCTTGGAACCTAACCCCCGTGAATAACAAGGGTTTACTGTACCACAATCAATCAATCAATCATCATGATTATGATGTGAGGATACATGGCGGGAATGTGGGAGAATAAGCTCAGAGTGCTCGTAAGCTACGATTGGCCACTACTGTACTGTCATGTGACTGCATTGGGATGCCTACGATTTGTGGATGTATCTCATAGCCTATCTCCTTAAACTCTTTGCATCATGACACTCTTAGTTATTTATCTGCTGTCATTGTACACACTTGTTCATTCGTTCACTGCTGTTTCCATATGCGATCTGTGTTGTGCAGTACTTTACCTTACTGTACCAGTATATAATCAGTCAAGAATACCACTAAAGCACTGTTAAGACGTAAAAGTGATTACAGATACGTATTACTGCATTGTACATTCAGTTTTTATGTACAGTATTGTACAGTCGGAAACCATAATCTCTAGACCACCTGGGTCGGTGCTGGATGTTAGTACAGTGTCCTTTATGGACGGGGGCCCACTCTAACTATCACGAGGCAACACACGCACGAACACACACAGTCATAGTACGGCTGTATAGATGACATTATGTATAAGTATTGTATATGGCATTTTAAACTCTGCATTATCTTCATTATATTTGAACACGAAGAAAAATTACCATAGGTTGTAGTTACGAAATTATGAATGGAAATAAACACTTCCAAACCACCCAGTGAATCCACACAACGTTTACAGCGCTTGTGTGTGTGTTTGTGTGTGTGTGTGTGTGCCAGACCACGATGCTTCCACCACACCCCATCTATATCTTTTATTTTACCATCATTTGCGTAACTATATGAAAAATCGTGTTTAATTTAACCACATATTTCAAAAACCTTAAAATACATGTGGATCAGTCACTCCTCTTTTGACACACTTATAGTGTAATACTTTGACCATCCCACCTGGGCACATGGAGGCCCACGGTAACTCTCACGGGGCAACATACGCATGAACACACAAGTTATGATATGAACCCTTCCAGGCTTCACTTTCATTATCATGTTATGTTCATCGTGCTCTGTATCTTGATAACTAGTTATAGTATCAATACATGGAGGAAAATTTATATTAATATACTGTAATATTGCATTTTATTGCAAACCATAAAAAATCTCGTTTAACCATAGGACGTGAGGGAAAGCACCACACATTGGAGTTACGAAATGAAGAGCCGAAGCACATAGGAATGACCGACCTGACGTCGTGTGTAGGGAGGCCTGATAACCCTATAGCCAACTCTCCCCCTGACAAAGCTAACCTCTTTGGCACCTTATTCTCCTCTACTTCCACCTTAGGCGATTCCCACTCTATCCCTCCTACCCCTGCACCTCCTACGGAACCTATGCACTTTCCTATAATCTCCACTCGCAGGGTTGCCAGTGTGTTATCCAGGTTGGATGTGAGTAAGGCGCATGGACCTGACGGAATACCCCCTCATTTTGTGAGGGAGTGTGCTGAAGCTCTGGCCCCTGTGCTTGCTCGCCTCTTTCACCTCTGCCTCAAAACCCAAACTTTTCCTTCTTCTTGGAAGCATGCCTTGGTTCAGCCCATCCCGAAGAAGGGTGACCATTCTAATCCCTCTAACTATCGCCCCATTGCCCTAATTTCATCCCTCTCTAAGATTTTCGAAACTATCTTGAACTCCCATTTTCTCCGTCACCTTGAACGCCTTTCTCTTTTGTCGGATCACCAGTATGGCTTTCGCCAGGCGAGATCTACTGGTGATCTGCTCTCCTATTGCACCCATCTTTGGTCATCCTCTCTTGGGGATTATGGGAAACTTTCGACGTGGCCCTCGACATCTCCAAAGCATTTGACAGGGTATGGCACAAGTCTTTGCTATCTAAACTGCACTCTTTTGGTTTCTCTCCCCCACTTTGTTTTCTAATCTCTAGCTTCCTTGAGAACCGATCCATGGCAGTTGTTGTCGAGGGATCGATCTCTCGCTCATTCTCTACCAGTAGTGGTGTCCCACAGGGTTCTGTTCTTTCACCTACTCTCTTCCTTCTTTTTATCAATGATTTACTTCACACTACAACTAATTCTATCCATTCTTACGCTGATGATTCTACTCTTTACATTTTCCCCTTCCTCCTAACTCTCAAACTTGGTCTGTTTCTAGAGCTCATATCACTACTTCTATCAATGCGGATTTGTGCGGCATCTCTGAATGGGGAGGTACAAACTTGGTTAAGTTCAATAGTAATAAAACTCAATATTTACCAATTTCACTTCGTAAATTAGACGATCTCCGACCAATTACATTTCAGGACGCTATCATCCTGCCAAATTCTGAAATAAATATGTTAGTCCTCACCATTTCCTCCAATATGTCCTGGAAATCACGTATCCTTAATATAGCTAAAGCTGCCTCCCAAAAGTTGGGAATGCTGTACAGATGCCATAGCTACTTCACTCCTGAGCAGTTGCTCCAAGTATATAAGGGATTCATTCGTCCTAACTTGGAGTACTGCTCTCATATCTGGCGTGGCTCTTCTTCTGTCCAACTATTAGATAGGGTGGAATCAAAGGCATTTCGTCTTATTAACTCTTCTCCTTTAGTCGACAATCTCTCTCTCCTTTCTCTTCGCCGCAATGTTGCTTCATGCTCTCTCTTTTACAGGTACTTTAAACAGGCAATGTTCGGTGGATTTGGCATCCTGTGTACCGCCGGCAAGGCCGTGGGCTCGTAACACACGTCTTGTTCGCGGTGCCCACCGTTTCTCTGTGGATGTCGGTCACACGAGAATAACCCATTATAGTACCTCCTTCTTTCCTCACATAGCCAAACTGTGGAATGCTCTGCCTTCTTCTGTGTTTCCATACTTATACAATCTGTCTCACTTTAAAAAGCTGGTTTTACGGCATCTTCGAGGTGTAGATTAACACAGTATAACCTTTTTCTTCTCTATTTTCAATTTCTTTCTGATCTTTTGTTTTCGCCCCCCAGGCCCATTTGTGGGTCGTTTGACCTGTGCCCGGGTGGGCTAATTACCGTAAAAAAAAAAATTGGGTAATTCCGGGTGTGTGAGTGTAAATATATTTTAAATAATATTTGTGTTTTGATATGTGTTTTTAAATGAGTGACTGTGTCTTGGAGTGTGTTCGTGTTTGTGTGTATATGTGTGTGTGTGTGTGTGTGTGTGTGTGTGTGTGTGTGTGTGTGTGTGTGTGTGTGTGTGTGTGTGTGTTATGTATATTTTGATGGTGTTGTCCATACTGTACTCTATCAGTTTTTATCTGATTAATTGGAAATGGCCACTATCAACCAACACTCTATACACAGGTTTATACAGTATGCGAAGGTGACCTGAGTATGGTCACCTCTCAGTCCAGGTCCAGGGCCTCCCTCACTGAAGCATGGTGAGGGAGGTCATTGAAGCAGCCAATTGGTAACATGTCCACAAAATTTTTAGTTAGGTCAACTTTTAATATGCCTGCATTAGTTTTCTTATTAATTTGCTTGATCTGTTTTTTTTTTATTCAGGCATTCAACAATAAACAGCATTCCAAACCTTTGTTTTAATTCTATTTCCTGCTCATGATGCAGTGGTGTAGTTAAGGTGTTTGGCACCCTCCAGAAGCAAAACATTATTTGGCCCCCACCATGTTTTCAAACTTCAAGGCTCATACCATGGGGCCATATTCCACCATATTGTTATGTTTATCTGGTCTCTGAAAGACAATTCCTGGTAAAACAAGCAATTACAACACCGAGTATATAAAACGTACTTAATGCTACAGTGGAAAGTGATTTTAGGATGAATGATGACATATTTATATCAAGCATAACAAAAACTTTGATAAGCTCAGTACTTAAATGGGAAAGGCTCCCCCTGACCTCTCTCCCACTGCCTCTGTCATGATGTCCGATGGTATCTACATGTTGTGGGTGGTTTTCACTGCTATATTCTATAACTAGAACATGTCTTTATTTACTTTAGTTGTGAAAATTTAATGAATATATGTTCATTATATAGAATATATCTTTTGTTTGTTAATTCTGCTTGTGCACTGGAAAATATTGAATTTCTTGTTTCAAATTATTAATTCAATTCACAATCATAAACAACAAACATGTTAGAAATTATTATAGAAGAATTGGGCAAATCAATATACAGTACTATACCATTCTAGGCCCATTAACCCAGTCATTGTTCTACAAGTTAATACACAGGCCTGCCACCTTTGACTCTGCTTCCATGAACAGTAGTGTGTGCGTTGGTGAAGG
>NW_024713129.1:8062099-8089059 GCF_018991925.1 Homarus americanus
TAACTCTTGTAACCTCACCCCTGTTTCTATTGTGACATTCCACTGTTTCTAACTATTGTAACATTACACCATATGTAACTACTGCACTGTAACATCACACCATATGTAACTACTGTATTGTAACATCACATCATATGTAACTACTGTAGTGACACATCACACTCTTACTTACTACTGTAACATTGCAATCTTATTATCTTCTGTACTGTAACATCACACTGTTAATAACTAAAGCACTGTAACTTTACACTGTTACTAATTACTGTACTGTAACATCACACTTAATAACTACTGTACTGCAACATCACACTGTCAATAACTACTTTACTGTAATTTCACACTGTTACTAATTACTGTAAAGTAACATCACACTCTTTATAACTACTATACTGTAACATCACACTGTTGTTAACTATGTACTGTAATTTCACACTGTTAATAAATACTTTACTGTAACCTCACATGTACTTACAACTGTAACATTATAATCTTACTTTCTTCTGTACTGTAACATCACACTGTTAATAACTGCTGTACTCTAACATCACACTGTTACTACATACTGTACTGTAATTTCTAACTGTAACTAACAACTGTAACATCACACATTTACTATCTATTGTACTGTAATATCACACTATTACTAACTACTATAACATCACACTATTACTTCTTTTTTTTTCATACGTGGCCTCCAGCCCCCAATAATAGCCAATAATTTTGTCGCCATTTTATTACCTTAATATTAAATATCCTAATACATAAGTAGCTATCTTATCTGTGTTGAATTAGTTGAGCCACAGATCTATGCGGCATTCAGTGACTGTAGCCTCATAGTCAATATCTGCAGCAGTTGTCGGAGTTGGGGCAGAAGCTCTCGTTCCCCTGAGGCAGAGCAATGCCGACCGAAGGAGAGAGAAAGACAGTCGACATCTCATCCAGGCTGTAACATAACTTCTGGGCTGCTGCTTCTTTTCGGAGATCACCTTCGCGAGTCTGGCGTAGAAACATCTTGCACTTGGTCCCATCCCACCTGAGGTTGTGAATTCTCTCCCCATATGCCCTTATCTTGTCGTTCTCGTTCCTCCTGTGTGCAGCATCGAGAGCTAGGTTATGGTGACATGCGGCCGTGGGATCAAAAATCCTGATGTCGAAGAAAGCTCGCTGTCCCCGCGTCCAGAATCCTCGAGCACTGACGTCAACACGGGCTTCGTTAGATGTGTTTGAAGTCCTATGTTGGAAGATCTCGCCATCCAATGGAAGGAGGATCGGTTCTACCATGATATCCCGGCAGATTTCCTTCAACATATTTGCTGTGAGGTCCCTTACTTCACACTGTTACTAAGGGATCGGGTCGGGTCGGGTCGGGTCGGGTCGGGTCGTGTTGCGTCTCTGTAACAAAGCGTGTTCGGGGTTCGGGCCTTTGATGTTGAGCGGCAGAAATTGGACAGTGATTACATAAGATCATCAAGATCGTCTTAGTGATGTGAAAGTGTAAATCGATGTAGGATTTTTAATGCTAGGCGTGATTGTATTTTTGAAAACTCAATTTCCACCGAGTTGGAGGTACAGCCAAGCAGGTCGGAGGCCAAGAGCCTACAACCACAAACGCGCTGCCATATGACAAAGCTTTTATTTATTTTTTTTTGAAGACGTTGTGGTCACGGCTGTGATAAAGGCCAACCAGAGAGTGTAGTACTGTGATTTTAGGTAAATCAGTTCATAGTGTCATCAGTGAATGCAGAAGAGACTATAAATAACTTAAAGTGAATACATATTGGCAATCAAGCTGGTAAGGACAACTGCCAGCCTATTCGTGTCATAGGTGCCACAGAGACTTTAAATTTTATTTTGTTTGTGTGCTTTCTCAAGGACTGAATCTGTGTTTATAATACACCACTCACAGGGAGATACAGTGTACACAGTGATAGTTCATAGTGTCATCAGTGACCGCTGAAGTTGTAAATAACTTAAAGTGAGCGCTCACTAGCAAGCAAGCTGGAAAGGCACCGTGCCAGCTGAAACCAAGTCGTGTCATAGGTGCCACAGAGACTTTAAATTTTATTTTGTTTGTGTGCTTTCTCAAGGACTGAAACTGTGCCTACAATACACCATTCACAGGGAGATACAGTGTACGCAGTCGCAGACGACAACTCTATAGGCAACAGAGAGTAGCTAAGTACTTTTTCTCTCTTTATTTTTTTGAAATAGGTGTAGATTTATACACAGTCTGCACCCCCCCCCCCCACAACAACAACAACCATGAGTTTGATATGTGATTACTGCAGGGAGACGTCGGATATGGAGGATACAGGCCTGACTAATGCAACGTTTAGGAAGTTACTAACTGCCGTAAAGCATGATGGCTGTTGCTGGTATTGCTCTGGCTGCATAGTCAAGGTGAATGAAGCGATTGCAAGCCATAAGGGAACGAGTTCTCTAGGGACGAAAATAGATGAAGCTGGAGCCCTGCTGGTTGACAAACTGGAGCAAGTTGGGAAAGAGATCCTTGCCAAGACTGAGGAAGTAGCTGATAGAATGGAGGTGGTTGCTAAGAGGAGTTATGCTGACGTATTAGGAGGGCCACGGGAGGGGGCGGAGAGTAATGCAGGATCAGAACAGGTTCTACAACAGCTTGGGACTCTGAAGAAGTGTGTCGAAGAAATGAAAATTAACGGACCTACTGTTAGGGGAGAGGAGGAACACCAGGAACGGCTCCAGCGCAGGAACAATGTAATAGTTTTTGGAGTCCCAGAGAGCCAGGCGGAGGGAACTGTGAGTAAGGAAACACACGATAAGGTGCTGTTTCAAAATATTTGTACAGAGGTTCTGAAGATTCCATCAACCCCTCAGGATGTGAGGAGGCTGGGACAAAAGCAGGGGGCTAAGCCTCGCCCCCTCAGGATCACACTAGTGAGTGAGGAGGAGAAATGGCAGGTTATTCGGCAGGCAAAAAACTTAGCAAGGAGCGAGGCATTTCGGGATGTATTCATTCACCCAGATCGCACGGTAATGCAGAGGGAACAGCACAAGAAGCTCCTGCAGGACTTGAAGCAGAAGAGGGAGGAGTCGAGGAGGAACGGGGACAGGTGTACATGGGTTATACTCAGGGGGAGGGTAGTGGAAACAAGTGTGCCGACACAGGGCCAGGGGGCAGCAGTGCACCCTCCACCCACTCAACCCCCCACCCGGGAGGCGGCACCAGCTCAGCCTACCGGACAGGAGGGGCGAGCGCCGTGTAAACAATGACATTTCTAACCACACCCTGCAAAATACAGTGTACTTAGCAAATGCTGCAGCTTCTGAGAATGTGGGGGGAGCGGGTTACTACTAAGAGCAGAGACGTTACCGAGAACAAATTCTGGCTTGAATGTCATGTACACTAATACTGACACGTTTCTTGATAAGAGAGAGGAGTTTGAAACACTACTAAGAGTACACCAACCAGATATTGTAGGAGTTGTAGAACTGTTGTACAAGAACAGGAGAATCAACCCAGAGGAATGTGAGTTCAGTATTGCTGGATATGACTCATTTACGAACCTTTCTCAAGAAACTTGCAAGAGGGGTGTGGTTATCTATGCTAGGCAAGACCTTAGAGCCAGCCAGGCGAGGGTACAGGGAGAGGATGTTTTTGAAGAGTCCAAGTGGTGTAAAATTAAATTAAAGGGAGGGGACTTACTTATCGTCGGGTGTATCTACAGATCCCCAAACTGTGGCCCACTAAATCAAAGGAACTTAAGAACCTTAATAAACAATGCGGCGATGCTCAACCCTAGCCACCTCCTTATCATGGGGGACTTTAACTATGGCGACATCGACTGGAGAAACGAGTCCACCCCGAATGACTTGAATAACCCTGCTACTCTTTTCGTAGAAACTCTGAGAGATAATTTTCTGTTCCAACATGTTAGAGACCCGACACATTACAGAGGGAAGCAAACACCCAAGCCACTTGACCTCATCATAACAAACGAGGAGGGTATGGTGGCCAAACTGGAACACCTTGCCCCAGTTGGCACCAGTCACCATACAGTGTTGTCATTCAGATTTAACTGTTACCTAGTTCAAGATAAGGCCAGGCCAAGGTGCAAATATTACAAGGGAAATTACAATGGGATGAGGGAAGAGATGAGTGGTATCAACTGGCCTGACTCATTAAGGTACAAGAACGCAGACACTACGCTGAATATCATAACTTGTAAAGTGACCTATTTGATCGATAAATATATACCCAAGACCAAACCCAGTACTTCTAGGAATAAGACGAGATCCCTACACATGAACCATGCAGCGGTCGACAAAATTAAGAAGAAAACCCAGAAATTCAAGACGTGGGTTGGGTCAAATGATGAGCAAGACATGAGGATGTATGTAAGAGCCAGAAACCAAGCAAAGATAGAATGTAGAAGGGCTGAATAGGAGTTCCAGAGGCTGGTTGCAAGCGAGGTCAAGTCGAACCCTAAAGGCTTTTTACTGCTATGCAAAGTCGAAATAGAAAACGCGAGTAGGAGAATCAGACCTCAGGCTTGTGGATGGTAGTTATGCAAATTCTGACCAGGATAAAGCTGAGGCATTGAACAGCTTCTTTTCCTCGGTGTTCACAAGAGAGGATGCAACTAATTCTCCTGCGTTTGAGGACAGACGGTTCGACACAGCACTGACCCACATTGTGTTCACAGAAGAGGGTATTAGATATAAACTGTCCAGGCTAAAGGTCCATAAGAGTCCCAGCCCTGACATGGTGCATCCTAGAATGCTAAGAGAGTTGTGCAACGAGCTTGCAGAGCCCCTGAAGATCCTGTTTTGTTAATGCCTGGATGAACAAATGGTCCCTAGTAAATGGAAAGTGGCTTATGTGAGTCCTATCTTCAAGAAGGGCTATCGTCACTCCATGAACAACTATAGACCGGTGAGCCTGACCAGCATAATATGTAAAGTACTTGAGAGTATTGTCAGAGATGCCGCAATGGAACATCTAACACGAAACAACCTTGTAAAGGATTGTCAACACGGTTTTATGCCGGGGCGCTCCTGCTTAACACAATTGCTCAAGGTATTGGATATTTGGACCCATATTCTGGAACGGGGTGGTAATATCGACAATGTTTACCTAGATTTTGCCAAGGCTTTCGACAGTGTACCCCATGAAAGGCTGAAAATCAAACTGGAAGGGTACGGAATTCGGGGGAAGGTCCTAGCGTGGATAAAAGACTTTCTACATGACCGCAAGCAGTGTGTGGTGATTAATGGCACGCAATCGTCATCCGTACCTGTCACAAGTGGGGTACCACAGGGCAGTGTATTGGGCCCGCTGTTGTTTGTTTGTTTCATAAATGACATGTCTGACGTTGTACACTAGGGCTGGGCAGGAATCGATTCCTGCGATTCTGATGAGCTTCCTCAGAATCGGTTCCCAATTTGGGAACCGGTTCCCATGAAGCGATTCCACTAACACATTCCACCAACACTACAGTGAGAGTGAGTTGTCGACCGTCCTACCCTGTCCTTCTGTGGCGCCGCACTGGTGCGTAGCCGTTACTTTTACTTACTTTTACCCTCTTCACCACTGATCGGCTCGTTAGCTGCTTGGGCGATCGGTCACGTCTCTGTTACGCACTGTTGGCAAGTACTGGGCATGCAGAAACAACAGAAGGTCAAGAACCATCTACAAGCATGTCAATTCAAGCGGAGTCCCCAGGTTCCTCACAAACTGTTACAACACAACCAAGAAAAGTTCACTCTGGGCTAAATTCGATGCCAAGGTTGAAAAAATTGCACTCGTCTCTTCAACACACCCGTCTACAGGGCCTTATACTGAAATGAGAAGATATATGGAAGAATCGCCAATTCCTAGCGAAGAATATCCGCTGGAATGGTAGAAAAAAAACATGCCGCACTTTTCCCCAAACTCCTAGAACAAGCGAAAATGTTCCTCTGTTCCCCAACATCATCAGTGCCCTCAGAAAGGCTTTTTTCTGAGGCTGGCGAACTAGTGTTCCAAAGACGTAGCCGTCTAAAGGACAAAAACGTGAATATGATCCTCTTCCTTAACAAGAACATGAAGTAGACACTCCTTGTGTTTTGCATTCATTTCTTACGGAAAGAGACACTGTTTTGTTAATTATCAATTCTAATTAATTAAGAGGTTAGATTGATAACAAATATCTTTGTTACGTACAGTTTTTTGGTTTCTTTATGATTACACAGCTGCATGAATATGTTTGAATAAAACCTGTATTACGTTCCCAATATAGGCTTCAACTAATTATTATGATTGATCAACAATTAGCATTAGTGTATGTGTGAAGGAGTAATGTTTATAATCATAATGATCAAAGTTATGTATTTATTTTCAAAATGATTGGCATTATTTTTATACTAGGGAAATTATATTTCTGTAAAGTAAACATATAAGAAGTACATGTTTATTTCCAAATTATTGATATTATTTTTTAAAGGAAATTAGATTTTGGTAATTACAACAAAAATATTTTACTTACCAAAGAAGTAAGGAATAAACATCTTTCATTACTTTCTTAAGTTTATTGTATTCCCCAAATAAAATAAAATGTAAATATTTAATACATTTACATGCTGTCCTTCCAAGACAGTACAGGTAGTGATGACCGTGAGGCATGGGGGAGGCCTTTTGCTGCCCCCTATAACTACATGACAGTATTTGCTTACTTTGAGGAATCGATTCCAGCAATTCCATTGGCACTGAGAATCGGAACAGCCGATTCCAATTTTAACGATTCTTGCCCAGCCCTTGTACATTCCTCCATACAAGTGTTTGCCAATGATGCCAAGTTATTTCGGGAAATTAAGAACCAAGCGTACTGTGAAGAGCTGCAGAAGGACCTCTGTGGGCTCCAGGAATGGTCGAAGAAATGGCTGCTGAGATTCAATGTCACGAAGTGTAAGAGGATGCACCTGGGACATACCAACAGAAAGGAGGCGTATCATATGTCCCAACGGGATGAAGAAACTGCACTACTGTCGTTGAGACTGAATGTGAGAAGGACTTAGGTGTGTATGTTGACAATGAGCTGAAGTTCTCGGGCCATTGCGAGAAGAGGGTAAACCAGGCAAATAAATTATTGGGTCTTATAAGAAAGTCGTTCAGAGAACTAGACGGTCCGTCCCTCGTAACGATCTTCAAGAGTGAAGTGCTTCCTCATCTGGAGTACTGTCACCCTGTCTGGTCCCCGAGATATGCTAGGGACTGTCAGTTGGTTGAAAATGTTCAAAGGAGGGCCACGAGACTGGTGCCTGCACTTCGGCACCTCAACTACCCTGAGAGAATGGAGCGCCTGAACTTGCCTCGCTTATACTACAGACGGGCAAGGGGTGACCTAGTTGAGGTGTATAAGCATCTCAGGGGGCACTACTCAGTCGAGTGTCCTTACTTGGAGCTGGCGGACGCTCGCCCCACAAGGGGTCACAGCTCAAGATTGAAGAAGCCACAAGTCCAGGAAACTGTGAGGGCAAACTTTTTCGGAGTGAGGGTTGTAAACTCTTGGAACACTCTACCAGAGAGTGTTGTGATGGCACCGAGTGCGAGCTCTTTCAAGACAAGGCTTGACCAACACTGGAGCGGGTTCAGGTACATTCAGGAGCCGGTGCATGCCCAGTATTTGCCAACAGTGCGTGACAGAGACGTGACCGATCGCCTGGGCGGCTAGCGAGTCGATCTTTTGGTGAAGAGGATAAATGAAAAGGAAAAGTAATCAGAGACGTGACCAATCGCCCAAGCGGCTAATGAGCCGATCAGTGGCGAAGAGGATAAAAATAATAAAGTTAAGTTCATACCTGTGCATTTTTTAACGTTTTTTTTTTTCCTAGGGTGATTGTTTTTTCTGAGACTCTTGGATAATTGATAAGTTATGACTGTTGACTAGCATGCGATCTCATTGGTAAATTGTGGTCAAGTCATCTATCTGATCTACTATTCAGATAACCGCAATGTGGCCGCTGCACACCACCAGACTTCATTGATGATGTAATAATAGTTTGGGGTTGCTGCAAGTAAGGTTTATTGTACCCTATACTAGCATGATTTCATTGTAATTTGTATAGGTATGTAAGATTGACTGTGTTTATGAGTGTATTTTTCAAAAAAGGTGTTTCTTTGCATATGTCTGTCTATACAGTATATTAATACTGTATATTATAGCATACACATAAAAGGTTGTAACTTCGTTGTTGTCGGAAATTTGACCCTTTTCCCTTGACAACTTCATTAATAAATCATGAACCACAGGTCTTTCAAATATACAGTCCAGTAGTACCCTGATTTACGCGGTCAATTAAACCCACAGGGTACCGCTGAAAGTGAAAGCCACGTAAAGTGAACAACAGAACATATTGGTTTAATTCCAATAGAGACTGGCCTGACCCCCAAACTCCACTTTTTCAGACACAATACCTACGTTGTAGTAAAAATAACATCTTAATTTTATGATGGTATGCACACAATTAATAATTAAGAGAAATATCAATAATATTAGGTTTTTTAACACTTACATTAGTAGAAAAGATGGCTGGGCACACGGGGATGGGGGTTGGTTCCGAGGCAGAGGGCAGATTATTGGCCCTCACCTGTATCACTTGTATCAATTGTATCACAATCCACCACAGAGGCTTGCAGGGCCTCTTTGTCAAACCCCTCAAAGTCCATATAAGTCCATATCCTCCTTATCACTATCACTATCATTGACTTGGGCCGGCTGTGGTGGGTGGCGGGTGAAGAACTCGGTAATGTTTTGATGACTGGGCGACCTTGTGCACATCCTGCCCGCGCCGCTTCCCGCGTACAGTATATGAGTAGATGCACCGCGTAAAATGAAATTGCGGTTCTGGTGAGGTACCGCGTAAATGTAGAATCGCGTAAACGAGATCCGCGTAAATCTGGGTATTGCTGTATTCCATTTCTCAATTCAAAGGGTTATATAAGAAAATCCTCCCCATTGTGGGAATTTATTTTCCAGAGCAACAATACTCAAACACTTGGTCTCTGATTCACAAGTTTAGAGGGGTAAGCTGATGGACTGGATTGAAATACTGTATGCTCTATTCAGTGGACCCTAAGAGTAACTAAATAGGATGTAGAACAATTTCTTCATCTACGTTAGATACAAATGAATATTTATTTAAATAATTAAGGTACTAATCTCCTGGATAATATTAATGTAAGGTGGGCTAGTTGTCATAGGACATTACCGAATTGGGTGTACAACCCATTTATGGTAAAGTGTAATGTAGCACCCCCCCCCTCCAATGAACCATTGAAAATTATTAATTATTAGGTAAATAAGGAAAACAGGTAAGTAATAATTCCAGTTAAATACATTATCTTAATAAGGTAAATAGGTAGGTGATAATTATTATTAAAGGTCAACTCCTACACTTACATACTTATAGTACCACTGTAACACAAGAATTTTAGGTGGCCACTAAAAATTTCCTATTCCTGTTATACAAAAAGTCAGGCCTGTGTACAGGATCTGTCAGATGAGGGGCTGAGAGTTTGCAAAAGGGACACCATTCCTTGAGGGAGAAGGCAGGCAAAGCGAGCTTTTACAGCTGGGGGGTGTATTTGAGGGCCATTTTGAAGTAATATGCAGTTGCTATGAATGTCCCTTGAATTTTGGTATATTTTATAAATTTTAATGAAAATATATGTAGTTAATATGCAATAAAACCAACATGCAAACTGTTTCTTTACGAAATGCTGGTTGTCAATATGTACTTCATCTTCAAGTGTAGATGAATCATATGCCATACAATGACATTATTAAACAATTTATTTACAACATAAATTAAAGAAACCGGATCATTATATGCTATTTTACAGCTCAACCATGTTAGTGGTATAGCGGTAACGTGCATAACTCTCACCAATTTGTCAAGGGTTCGAGCCTCGGCCCAGACACATGTGAGAAGGGTGACCCTCACTACCAATCACCACAGGTTTCCTGGTCCCCGGTTTCCTCCAGTACTAACACTGGATAAACTGCCCAAACGGCTAGTAAGCCGATAAGTGGCGAATATGATGAAAAAATAAAATAAATCTTTCAATGTTAGACATACTGACAATGAGCAAAGAACATTTCACATATTCTTTTACTGTAACTATTATATACATAAAGAACCAGTTTAAAAAAAATTGAACCGGCTGGTTAATTCCAATGTTAACCAGGTTGGTACACATATATTATATTGGGCTTTAGTAACGAAACCCAATTGAAGTTTCTTCTTTTATTAAAAAGTATTATTTGTATAATTCCTGAGTGTAGATGAACCGTAAGTTCCACTATTTATGAGTGTGGTGAGAAAGGATGGCGTCTATGTAAATAGACGTGACTCAACATCCGTTCGATGTAAGTTTGGGAGTGAGACTGACTAAGGGCGTCGCACGGTGCAAGCTTACATAATTGCTGACATATAGTCAAATGGGCTTCACCCTCTTGGGGAAGCTACCGTTCACGTGATATTATTATGACATCTCATAGCTAGTGGAAAATTACAGGGGATGAATTTGAATATAAACCAAATGTAAATAACCTATTTATATAATACTTCTGTTGATGAGACAGGGGCCATTACATCGCTCTGTCACCTACCAGCCAAGCTCCGTGAGGCCTAAATAAGCTCACAGAGTACAGTACATCCTACACAACCCTAACCATTTTATAAACATAGGTGTAGACACTAAGTTGGGGATTCTACTACTGTAGGGGTTTTATCTACTACAGGGGTCCTATACTTTAGTGTCTTACGGGTTGAAATGTTATGGACAATTTTCATCTTGGATGACACTGACTTATAATAACAGAAAAGAAACATGACTGCCAAAATTAACATAATGGTGGGAATTGTGAGACCAGGTATAGCAAATTCCCGTGATAAATAAAATGGCAAATTAGTATTTAAATCAGCAAATTTTGTCTCTTTCAAGAATGCAATTACCTTCAACTTTTCTGAAACTATCTGAATATCTTTTACAGAAAAGTTCATGACAGGAAACAGTGGAATCAAAGCAGACTTGAGATTCAAATTTCAGGCAAAATGTTGATGAGTAGGCAAGGTCCGTAATGAACCACAAGTGATTTCACAATAATCTGGAGCCTTGTAATGATCTTTCACAACTAGTTGCTTAACACCATCATGGCATTTTAAAATAAAAGTAGTAATATTTGGAAAGAATAAATACTGCACATTATGGAGATGAGCGTGAAACACAGTTTTGACACTAACTGGCCTATAGCTGCATTGCACAAGTGCAGTGCGTACATTGGTTTGTATGACTGCCAATTCACATATTCCTTCTGCAGCAGGAATAAACGCGAACATATAAACTGGACATATGTGTAGGTGTAGATATGACGACTTACACCGTGACAGTACCTCAGGATCATCTAATGCCAATAAAGAATAATCTTCATCTACAAGTAAAAGTTCTTTAGGCCTATCCAGAGTATACAGTGTGTCGTTAACAAACCAGGGGAAGGGTTCTAAATGCCATGCATTAAACTGATGTTGCCCTCACATAGGTATGTGGATGAGAATAGCATTGTGCATGAGAGTCGAATCCAACAGAGGGTAATAATATTCTACTTCATTATCATTAAAAATAGGAGTTAAGTTATACTGCATCTTGGCAATCTGCAAAACATCAAGAAGCGTCTGTACAGGCACAAGCCTTGCATCCACATGCCCTATCCGTGCATCTACTATGCTGTCAATTAGTTCGTTTTTATTGGTAACAGTATTCTGAACTGAAGTTTCCGCAGCATGCAAATATTCCGAGAAATAAAGGAGCCACTCTAACGTAGGGAGCAATTTCTTTAATTTATAAACAACCCTCGATATATGGTTAGTCTCCTTTATTATCCCATTAACTTTTGACTCTAATTTAGTAATCGCATGGAATGTTTGAGAGATAACACGATTCATGCGGTCCCCCAATTTAGCTACATCGTCGGCCGTTACCGTGCCAAACAGAGTGCTTTCGATAAGACCCACAAAATTAAATAAACCTCTTTTTCGTCGTGTCTCAGAACGCACTTCTTTTGCAAGATCAACTTCAGATGCTGGTATTCTTTTTCCAACAGCTACGAGAAGCTTGCGAAGGTTCATGAGACGAAAGTGTAGAAGGTCAATAGTTTGTGGAACCATCGTCGATACATTAGGAGCTGAAGGGCTAGGTTTAACACTTACGTTAGTAGAAGAGGTGGGTCGGCATACGTTGATGGGGGCTGGTTCCGAGGCAGAGGGCAGATTACAGGCCCTCAGGTGAATCACCACCACTATCCACCACAATTGTCAGGGACTCCCTGACAAATCTCTCAAAGTCAACATCACTGTCACTGGCTTGGGCTGGCTGTGGTGGGTTGCGGGCGAAAAAGTCCATGATTTTACTCTGACGGCTAGTGTTGATGTGTTCGTGATACATATGGATGTACGGCTCCATAGTCTGCAACAGCTGGTTATTGAAGACTTCATAGCGGTGATCGTCAGGGTCGTTGGAAAGGACGAGCTTGAATTTCTCTGCAAACTCGATGGCATCCTTTACATTACCATGTGTTAACTTCTGTTGTTCTCGGGCTGCTGCACCACCTGCATCTTCACTGACATAATCGTCTTCCAACATCTCGTCGGCAGTCACCTCAGGATCCCTGATCACCTCCATAATGTCGTCGTTGGTAGTCTCGGAGAAGCCTGCAGCTGTAACACTCTATGTAGCTTCTCTTGCAAGGTCCACTGCCACTGCAACAGACTGAACCTCACCAGTCACAGGTTGACTCTGCCTCCCACCTGGGATACCTTGCAACACATGTCACCACGCGTGACGAATCGTTGCCACAGACAGCTGCCCCCATGCCTCCACCAAGAAATCAACAGCTTTCTTGACGTTGAATTTCTTCCAAAACTGTTTGACGCGAACTTCTTGCTCCTCCAACTCTTCTTCCTCGTCCTCGTCGCTTTCGCTATCGGTGTCACCCAGGTTACGCAACAGTCGTTCAGGAGCTTAAACTTCTTTGCAGAGAATGCAGCCTTAACTTTACATATCAACTCCTGTTCCATGGGCTGGATTAACGACGTAGTGTTGGGAGGAAGGAAGACCACTTTTATGGTGGGGTGACTATCCAACAGTAGGGGCGAGTGTCCTGGTGCGTTGTCAAGGAGCAACAAAATGTTGAATGGAACTTTGTGTTGCTCACAGAATTTCTTGACGTCGGGAACAAAGCAGTCGTCAAACCAGGAGAGGGACAGAGCAGTGAACATCCACGCCTTCCGTACGGTTAGCCAGTGGACATTTAGCTTGGTCATGTCCATGTTCTTGTAAGCGTGAGGCTTGGGGGCTGTGTGGATTACCGATAACTTGAGCTTACAGGTACCTGAGGCATTGGTGGTAAACAGGATGGTGATGCGCTCCTTCTGTAATTACCAGCCTCGACACTTGCTGGCAGACTGGACAACGAAGGTCTTGGTAGGTAGCTTTTTCCAAAACAGACCGGATTCATCCATGTTGAACACCTGGTCGTCGGTGTACTGTCCTTCCTCCATAATGTCACGTAAGAATGGAGGAAAATCACTCGTCGCAACATGGTCAGCACTAGCTTCTTCACCACCAATGTTAATGTTAGTGATCTTGTTCCTCTTCTTAAACCCTTGCAGCCACCCAGAGGAAGCAGTGAAGGGTTTGGGCTCTGCAATTCCCATCTTACGTGCCACTGCTACGTACAGTTCACGTGCATAGTCCTGAACTGAGCGGGGTGTCCACCTCCATGTTCCGTCTTGCCTGACGAATCAAGTAGCTCACAAGCAAATTCTCAGTCTTGAGCAGCACTTTGTTCTGGCAGTACTTCACCATTGAAGCACCTGCAGACTTTGTGATGCTCATGTGTTCTTTTATCTTGGCGGCATCCTTCTTGATCGTCCGGATCGTACATTCGTTCACGCCATGCTGGTGTGCCAAATCAACTTGCCTCGTTCCTTTTTCTAACTCTTGTACGATCTCGTACTTAACTTCGTAACTTTGGGCACGTCGTATCTTCTTTAGCTTGGAGCGGCTGGGTCCAGGTAATGCAAGGTTTTTCTGTGGTGGTGGGGGTCCAGCGGATGCCATTCTTACAAGATTAGCGGAACAATAGAACACAGTTTACACGGGGTGACTGGGAAGAGGGCGACTGATGCGGGTAATGGTTTCTCTGTGGTGGCAGGGCACGTCATATTACATTGAACCAATCACAGCTAGCGGGGGAGGGAGGTAAGGATGCGTGGCCCAATCACAGTCCGATACGTCATATGACGTCACCGATAACACAACAGCGACATACTGCGCAACCTTACTCGCGCCGCTTGACAGGATGGCGGGCTGCTTGAATCCAAAATGGCGCGGCGCGTCTGGACCCTCCAGCGACTCGCCGCGCAAATGACCAAATTTACCGCGTAATATGAATAGCTTGCTCAACAGCTGATCTATATTTAACTAATGTTTGTTCATCAAACAAAGCAGGAGAAAGAGGGGAAGAATGTAGCAATGAATAAGCACTACCACTTGAAGCATTGGTGGTGGCTTGTTTCCTTAGCTGGGCTCTTAGTTTTAGGGCTTTCAACAACATTTCCAAAAATGAGTTGTACAGGGAATATGGAATCCCTTGTATAACAGCAGCAAAACATCTGTCTACTTCTGAACTGTCCTCATAGTCCATCACAAACTTTGTCAATAACTGACGCATCATGATTGCAGACCAAATATCCGCTGCCAACTTCCTAAATTTGAACTATTCAAGCAACAGTGCAGAAGCAAGTGGTTTCAAATATATTTCATAACTTATGTCAGCACATTTTGGAGCCGACAAATACTGGGAAAGTTCATATAAGGAACTCTTTTTGTCATTAAATTGGAACTTCAAAAAACTAAACTTGTGAGCATTCCTATCTGAGGTAATGAGTGTTAAATCTTTCAATATATTAGCCCAGACTTCATCTATTTCAGAGATAATTTGGGGGCAAATATCAGGCCAAGAAATTGAAGTATCACCTTCTAAAACCAATGAATGATGACCCACAGTTGCTTGGCCTTCCTGTCTCTTTTTAAGTGCTGAGAGATCAGGAAGTTTAGAAACATTTTCATAAAATACCTTGAATATGGAATCCACAGACTCGGATGTGGTTGAAGCCAAAGAAGACTTAGATCTTACCAATGTTACCCAAGGCCTGTTTGGATCATCCTTACACTCAATGTTCTCCATCAGCTGCGTGGGAGTCGACAGCAGCCTGTTTCCACTCATAGTAACCAACACTTTTGCCCCAGGTGGAAGAGGTTGCCAAAATGGGGACAGGATGAAGTCAGTCTCAACAGGTTATACCTGCTCTAGTGACTGAACACTACGATTAGAGCCAACTTCCTCATCCTGATCCTGGAATCCACTAAAATTGGACTGACCTACTTTTCTTAGCAGAGGCAGGTTGGTCCAACTGGGGATTAAGTCTCTTACCTTTCACCCATAATTCTAAACTTTCTGCCAACTTGGGATCTTTCAGTGTATAACATTTAGAAATTTACTCTTTTAGGCCTTATTCCATCTATTTTTAATTTGGATCTTTGATAATTCCTTCTTATTTCCTGCAGCTTAATTAATTTTTTAAATTTGACCCTAACAAACTGCACAATCCAATGGCGAAAACAGGTTGTCTGAGACATTTCAGTAAGTTATTTCATTTAATATCTCTTTTGTTATACGAGTCACCAGTGTGACAATCATAAACAATAACTCACTATATCATACACCCTTCCCTTCTCTTATCTTAAATGTCCCTCAGCTCAATGAGTTTTGTTTCTTAATCAAGCTAACTTTATTTTAGAACACTTATATTTTGGGGGATCTCTAAGTTCTCTGTTTGGTGCCAATCAGGGTGCACAGGCATCATTGCTTCAATTAATCATGCTTGAGCGATGATGCCAGAGTGAGCATCAAGTCACCCGGAGGGTTGACAGTGCTGAGCTGCTACATCATTCACCATTACTCTTGCAAGAAGTATTGGGCTGAGAATTCCACCCCGAATGGTTCTCATTTAACCCATATTGAAGATACAAGGTTCATCCCAACCTATCTCTAGATTGCTAGTAAGACCGGAAGGTCAGCGTCCGGAAGGATCACTAAGACTAGCAGCCTCACTAAGTTCACCTGGAAAGGCTGAACCCGCTACCGAGGATACGAATAAAATAGAGTTATGAAGAGAAAGCTTAACTCTGGCTTGCATGCTGAGAGTAATTAGAAAACCCAGGGCGGAAGCCCGAAAAGTTTCGTGAACGAACATGAAAAGAGGGAGAGGGATGGCCACATATATCATGGTATTCATTACTTGCACGTGTATAATTGGGACAAAGAACTGGATTGTACTGCTGCCTAGATCCCAGTGCCTAAACGACCATATTATCTATGCCGCCCATGTGCAGAGTTGTGACTTAAGATTCCCGGTAATCATCTCAGCTTGTCCCCATCACCACTCGTCCATCGCCACAGGACTTTTGGGGGTATAGGGGTTTTGATGATGATGAGAGGTATGACGAGCTGGATGATGGCTGTGCATGAGTTGATTTATGTGGTGAGGCAGGAGCACAGGCTGCAACCACACATCTTGGCTCTTCCTTTTCCTGATCCAGTGTTGCAATGACTGGGGAGAGGGAGAGTTACAATGGACTACCGATAGCCCAGTTTGATGGGTTTCGCTTAGTAGCCTGTCCATCATGCATTGCCTTCATTCGCCGGTGTAGTCGTTGGTTTCCCATGATGGTCACCTCTTCCTCCTATACCGCCGTTGGGGTCTTGGAGCTCTGTAAGCATGTCTGCCTGATGCAGGGCTCCACCGCAGATTTTTCGTTCCGGGTTTACTCCCGTAGTCTTGTACCTACCAAGCTTGATCCGCAAGGCAATGGTTGGTAGGTGCCAGGATGTGTCCACATGCCAGTGGACCTATGCGCCGTCCCTCTGGGGCTCACTGCTACTACAAGATCCCCTGCTGGTCTAGCCTGGGCCCATGAGGTACCCAGTTACTGTGCATTGCCACGAGGAGACACATCAGGAGTCTTGATGGTGAAGAGGCTGTGTACTGGCAGGGGAAGACTGATGCAAGTTGCTATCCAGCTGCAGTAACTAAAAGCGAAAGGGAGCAAGCAATGCATGTACCTTAACACTAACATAATACTGCCACACTAGACACATCACACCACCCTGTGTGTACACACCACACACGCTTTGACTCTACAGACCCATTAAAAGGCAAAATGAGAAAGTGACAATTGATACACACAGCAAGCACATTGATGCACATATGTCAAATACTGCATCAAAGAGTTGCCATGATTTGTTTGCTTTGTGTCTTGAAGTCTGACAGTGGTAAAGGAATTGGTACTTAGGTATTCCAAACCTTCTGATAACATCAAACATGTATCAGTGCAAGCAGCTGCCTGATGGAAATAGCTGTACAAACTCTCAAGAACGGTTTAAAGAAAACTGGGGGAGGATTCAGAAATTAGACTGAATTAATTCTTGTTGGGGTACCATACTGCATTATTCCACAAAGAGCAACTGGATTTTTTGAAGCGGAACTTTTAACCCCTACGTGGTTTGGGGCATAGATTAACGTCCAATAAGGTAAGGGACACCCAGGTTTAGGGCGTATATCAACGTCCTTGAAAATTTTTAAATTCCCGCTTATCTCCATGGGCCCTAGAGCTATAAGTAAACATCTTGAGTGTCTGGCACACACCTCCGCAGGCACTCACATGACTAGGCCTCGTGTTTCTTGGCAACACGCCAGTACCTTCGCCTGTCCCACTATGTAAGGATGTCATTACGTCGTGCTATCAGTGACGCCAAAATAAACTCTATTCTCTTCGATGAGGATGCTCCTTGTGATGCTGTGGAGTCATTAGTAACAGACAGTGATTCAAGTGATTCTGGTGATGTCAATGACCCTGATTACCCACATGATGACAAGGAGAATGAGAGTGATATTGATGACCCTGACACCATACGCCCGACTCCATCACCAAATGCATCACTCCATCACCCACAATGTCGACCCCAAGACCAGGATGAGGCTCTACAAGCCACAGTGTCCCAGACTTCACCTCCAACATGCATCTGGTTGACAAGTCTGACCGCATGACCTTCAGTATAGATTGTGCACGTAAGACCATGAAATGTTACAAAAAACTATTCTTCCATCTTTAGGACATGTCCCTTCTGAGCGCACACATTCTTTATCTAATGAAGACATGTAAAAAACCTACACTCCACAAGTTTTTATTGAATGTAGTGAGGCAGCTTTTAGAGGCCAATGCAATACTTCATCAGAGACCTGGAGGGTGTCGCACAGCTGGTGGTGAACTACCTTTGCGACTGACTGCTCGACACTTTTTTTCAGTGATTCCTTCCACTGGGGAAAAGCAGTACAGTATTCCCAGAAAATATGTCATGTGTGCCGTACGAGTGAAATCTGCACCAAAGTACACAGACACTCTATCAGTGTACTCAGTGTGATGTTGCACTGTGCCTGATTCCATGCTTTCAACAATACCACACCCCTTAAAAGTTCTAAGGCACAGGAAAGACTTTTGAAAATAGTGTAAATATATATAATATCTCGGTATTTTAGGGTACCAGCACAATGTCATGTGGCGGCGGCATTGTGACAGTGTATTGGTGATAGAACTGTACCATATAAGTTTGTGCCCTACCCGATAGCATGTCATGTGTCGGCTCCTAAAAAGTGCTTCAGTGAATGATAACTACATATTTGAGTACAATTAATAGTAAAATTAATGTAGAATTATGTAAATGTAAGTTGTTTTATGTAAGTGATGTCTGAAACTCACCTCAGCATGTTTGCAATGGAGCAGAGGTCTCTCTCTAAGTCGCATTCCATTTAGAATTGCCACGTGCAAGTAAATAACAAAAATTATATTTGAGTTCCATTTTTCTATTCACCTACCTATCCAGTTTTATATAATCATAAGTCTAGTATTAAAAAAAGTGGAAATAACAAAATAAAGTTGTATAAAATAAATTCTGAGTAATAAGTTTCCCAGGCCATGCTGAGATCGTGGCCACGTTGGATTTAAAATACTGGGCTGGTTTTGATCTAAGCGGAGACGTGACACAACAGGTCCAACGATTCAGCCAACGTAAGGCTTGAGTTGCCACTTTCTAACCATTTCACATGATTTTAGACGTCATTATCTAACTTTTCCTGCAAAAAATATAAATTACCTTTTTGTTAACCAGAGGAAGGTATCTAGGTTTATTATATGGAAACCACGTAGGGGTTAATGTTGAAACAACCCAAGTCTTGTAGGATCTCGTGCAGAAGAGGAAATACTGTAAAACAGAACCAAACTGTTACTGTTGCACACAAGTGTTTCAATTTATGAGTGTGTCTTCTATAAAGATGATCTGATGTGAATTTTGATGTGGGGAAGTGTTGCTGTGTTGAGGGTGCCTTGCCAGTCACACCTGCTCCTCCAGTTGGAGCAGTGCCAAAGATGGGGCATCAAACTCCAAGTAGGCTTCAACAACCAGAGATGATCAGGAAATCTGTGCAGCTGATGGCAGCATGCACAGGTCAGAAGTCTCCATAGATGAAAAGCATCTCCAGGTTAGTCAGATGCCCCAGTGCCTGAACCAGGACCTCCAGATGCTGTGCTGTGTGAACCACATAAATCTAGTAGACACAGGATGTAGCTGATAGAATGAGTGTATAATCATTGTGCATAAACATGAGGTGTATACCAAATGCTGCCTCATAGTAATAGAATTTTTTTTATTTTGGTAATTCTTTTATTCTTGTATTTGGTTGCATTGCACTGAAGTTGCATATTACAGTATGTTGTTCCTGTTTGACACCAGAGGTCATTCATATTTTTTAATTTTCTGTTTAAGGAAGTTACATATTTTGTTTCCTGCTATTTTTTAGTTTTCTGCTTTTGTAAAAGCTTGCAATTTATTTGATTATTTGCTAGTGTGTTAACCATTTAATGCTTCCCCACTCTGAGTAAGAAGGTACAGCAAAACAGAGTGGAATGCTGCTTGTTATGATTAATTCTTCAATGTTAGTTACATGCATTGCATTTCTAAATGTTTCTATGTTTTACATTCTGAAACAGATTTACTGTGCCATGCGCTCTGAACTTGTAACCCAGAATAAAATTACTATACGTACTTCATGTGAGTTTATGCCTCATCCTCTAGACACACATTATATAAATTCATCTGTGGTGACTCTAATTGATAATGTGCTGTGAGAGGTTTGAGTCATAGACCACGTTCTTTGTAGACTTTATTCTAACAGCGTCAGCTGGTGACTGGCAACCGGGCGCTGCCAAAGACAAGCCCCCATCTCAACATGGGAAAACATATCGTACGATGGTACAATCTTACATCTCCCCCCCAAGTTAAAAGGAAATGACAATGCACATTTGAACTAACAAAAGGAAAACAATGCATTCATAAAAACAATAATAATGCAGGAAAAACCAGTCAAACAAAGGAAAAAAACAAAACAAAAAACCCTCTAAACTGATTTTACATCACATACACTACACCACGTAGTCCGTCAACCAGCCCGGAGGCCTACGGCCTCTCCTGGGCCTGGCCGCGCTCGACTGGGGAGGGGCCGTGGGTGCGAAGGAGGGCGCGGGTGCGGAGGGCACAGCAGAAGGGGGGCCAGGAGGCACAGCTTGGTGCACCACCGGAGTAGTAGGCACAGGTGTGGAGCCGTTTCGCAGGTGGCGTCTGTTGCGGATGGACACCCTGCCACTGCCACTCAACCTGACGGCATACTGCCTGTGAGGGCGGGCTTCCACCACTATGCCTGTCCTGTCCCAGAGCTTGGTAGCTGCGTCCTGCACACGCACCTGCGTGCCCACGACTAGGGGAGCCAGCTGGCGGGATACCTCCCTCCGCGACAGGACCCCATCCTGGGTTTCGGCCAAGTGCACCTCCCTCATACGAAGTGCCCGCCGCCAGTGCTGGTCCACCTTATAGTGCTGTCTGGGCGCGGGAACGCCGTCACGGAGCTGGCGGCCGGTGGCAAGTTGGGCGGGTGACTTGTTCACCCCCCGCAGAGGCGTGTTCAGGTACTGGAGGAGGGCCTGGGATGTCCTATCGCAGTCCAGGCTACCCCCGGGCCCAGTGTTACCCCTGAAGAGCCTCTTGGCAGCCTTGACCCCAGCCTCTGCCCTGCCATTGGACTGGGGGAAGTGGGCCGACGAGAAGCGCACCTCGACCCCCCATGACTTGAGGAAATCTGTCATCTCAAGGCTGGCAAGGTTGGTACCTCCATCCGTGGAGATCTGCTCAGGTACCCCCCACCTCGTGAAGTAGGCCCGCAGACTGGCAATGATTTTTCCAGAGGTGGCCTCGTTGGGGAAGTGGGCGATCTCCAGCCAACCTGTCAGTCGGTCAGCATATGCTAGGTACGTGTGGCCCTGCAGGTGGAACAAATCGGCCACCACTTGTTGAAAGGGATAGTCTGGCGCTGGGGTCAGAACCAACGACTCCGGAGGCTGGGAAGGGGCGTGGGTCTCGCAAGCAACACACCGGGACCGATGATACTGCAGGTCACCCTCCATGCCAGGCCAATAGACAGACTGCCGGGCCCGCCTGAGCATTGAGTCGAGGCCCTGGTGCCCCACATGCAGGTTAACGGAGACCCGGTGGCGGAGGGAGTCGGGGATGACAAGGCGCACGCAGCCCTGGTCAAAGGTGTAGGTGACCAAACCCCTGACCACAGCCAACCTGTCCCTCACCGAGAAGTACGGGCGCAGACAGGCCACCTCCTGCGACTTGTGGGGGTGCCAGTCGCCCGCCAGCACCCTCGACACTAGAATCTGGTACACTGGGTCGTCCGCAGCCGCTTTGCACACTGTGTCTTCGTCCATAGTGATGCACCCATCCTGATCCAGTGCTGCGATTGTGACTGCACACACTGCAGCGCACAGGTCCTCCTCTTGGTCCATGTCCTCCGCATCAGGCGCCGCCCTGAGGGAGGGGAAGCGGGATAGGGCGTCAGCTGCACAGTTCCGCTTCCCTGGCAAGTATTTGACCGTGAATCGGTACTGCAGGGTCTTCTCCTTGAGCCTGAACAGGCGCGGATTCGCCACATCCGTGAGGGCTCTGTCCCCTAGCAAGCCAACTAAGGGGCGGTGGTCCGTCACCAGAATGAGGTTCGGGCAGCCAAGGAGGAACAGCCTGGCCTTGCGCAGGCACCACACCACAGCCAGGGCCTCCCCTTCTACTGCAGCATAACCGGCCTCGGCCGTGCTCAGATGTCGGCTACCACACAGAGCCAACCGCCACCCTCCTCTGCAGCAGAAGGGCGTCTCTGCAGAGGCACAGGCACAGTATTGTTGCAGGACGACGAAGCCGATGCCCTCCCTCCTCCAATCAGTGACAGCTGCCGTAGGCCTGGATTTGTCGTAGTACACCAAGCCGTCTCTGGCCAACTGACAGATGGTGTCCTGGGCCTGGCGAAACTTGAGCCGCAGCTGGTCGTCCCAATACACCTGCTTGCCCACTGGCTTCTTGAGGAGCTCACGGAAGGGCTCCATCACAGGTGCAGTGGCAAGGAAGGGAGCCAACTGGTCCAAGCCATGCCAGGACCTGATGTCAGTGATTGATGGCTGATCCGGCATGGGGAAGTCCTTGATGGCTGACAGACGTTGGGCAGTGGGCTGGTACAGGTCCCACCCCAGGAGGAAACCCACAAACTCGGCTTCTTTCCTGCAGAACAAGAACTTTTCTGGTTTCAGCGTGATACCTGTGCGAGTGCAGGTCTCCAGAAAATCGTAAGTGTGCCAGAACGCCCCCTTCACACTGGAGTCATAGAGGAGAGTGTCATCCACGCACTTGTACTTGCGGGGCACATCCTGAATAGCGTCGTCAAACCTCTTGGTGTAAGTATCTGACGCTGAACAATGTCCCATGGGCGTCCTGCAGTATCGAAAACGGCCCTACGGCGTGATGAATGTGGTCAGACGTCTACTCTCCTCCTCCAACTCCACTTGATGAAATCCCCAAAAGGCGTCGGCGACGGTTTTGAACGAGTGCACTGGCACCCCAGACACCATGTCGAATGGTGCAGGTGTGTAGTGCGTCTCCCTCAGACAGCTTGCATTGAGGCGTTGGAAGTCCACAGTGCGCCTGGGCTGACCGTTTTTCTTGGCCACCACGACCATCCTGGCGCACCACTCCGTAGCCTCACCAGCAGGCACTGGCTGTATGACGCCTCTCCTGACGTCCTCCTCCAACTGGGCCTTCACCTCCGCTTCCCAGTGTTTCGGAACGGGAGCACGTGTGTGACAGGCGTAGGGGGTCGTGCCGGGCGTCAGGTGGATACGGTGAGGGGGACCAGTCATGACTGGCAGTGGGGACCTGCTGGTGTTGAATGCGGTAGACGAAAAGTGCGTGAGTAGCCATGCCTCCAGCCTGGCCACATTCTCCTCCAAAGGAGGCAAGGGTATCTCAACTGGCCTCGGCGGGAAACGGCTGCTCTCAGGTAAAGGGTTCGGAGGTAGATCGTCGGCAGTGTGCCGCTCCCCTCCATCGCCCACGGCAGCCACAGCACGTCTATGGAGCGAGAAGTCGACAGGCACCAAGTTGAGGCACTTGCAGGCCTCCAATGACAGATAGAGGGCCTTGGCTGTCTGCACGAAGTAGACCTCCTGGACGGTGGACCCCTCGTCCACACCGAGGCGGCAGGGGGCGGACCCCAGACACTTGAGCTGTTTGTTTGCCACGTTCCTTAGGCCATTACGGGCCCGAAGTTGCCCCGGACACAAACCGATGTCCCGGAGCAGGGATGCGCCTGCCACACACACCATAGCATCCATGTCAGATACAGCCAGCACAGGGGTGGCGGGGGAATTGCCCCCGGCCTGAGACACGAACACTTGTAACTTGGGGTGGCGGGATAGCTGGGCTGTTGCCACTGTAACAGCACCTGACACATCCACAGGAGCACTTAGGGCTGACTTACTCCTACAACACCTTTTGAAGTGACCAACCTTTCAGCAATTGCGACATGTAGCCCCACTTGTAGGGCAGTTACTTTTACCAGAGGCATGTGACATGCCGCAGTTACCACAGTGCGCGCGATTGGGGTGTCCAGGTCGGGCGGCAGCTACCTCGGACTCACCGGTGACGTCATCACCAACCGCCACTGCCTCCGCGGCTGTTCCCACCACTGCCTGGCCAGACGTACGACACAATACACCAGCATCTCTCACTGCTGCCTCAAATAACATGCATTTGTTTCTAAGCACTTCAACACTATTATAACTAGAGTACCCCTGGAAAATTTCCCTTTTCAACACTGGGTTACTCAGGCCCACCATAACTTTACGTAATAGCATGTACTCAGAGAGATCGTTATCACAGGTGGGACATTTAAATTCAGACTCCTCTGCCTCTGCGAAGCAGCATTGAAAATACCTTTTCATGGGCTCCTCTTCACCTTGTTTGCTGTTGAAAAACTCGTTCCATTTCACAGCTTGGTTTGAAGATTGAAGAACCATTCCACTGATGGCGTCCAGGGCTTCTTTGGGCGAGAGCTGCTCCCACTGACCGCTGGGGTATCTCGAGTCAATCACCCTTTGGAGTGCAGGGATGCAGTTCAGGCGAATGTGGAGTGTGGCCACCAGTTGTGACCACCCGTTCAACAGCACCCATGACCCCATGGACCGCCTCCATGTCCTAAACGCAGCTGCTGGCATTTCTGCCTCACACTTCTCTGGTGCGACAGCTGCTGAGGGCTTCATGACCAGCATTGAAGCATGACCACCGCCAGCAACTAGAGACGCCATCTGAGCCATCAATGCACTCATGGCCTGCTGCTGGGCGCTCGTGGTGTTCCCTGCCGGTGTAGAGAAGCCCTGGCATCCCCTTGAGGGCGTCGAGAATCATGGACGTGTAGGGGCCATGTCAGCGTTCTTGTCAGGGCTGTAGTGGCGTGTCGGGCCCCGACATATCCTACTCACTGCGCCATGTGAGAGGTTTGAGTCATAGACCACGTTCTTTGTAGACTTTATTCTAACAGCGTCAGCTAGTGACTGGCAACCGGGCGCTGCCAAAGACAAGCCCCCATCTCAACATGGGAAAACATATCATACGATGGTACAATCTTACATGTGCTTATTGCTTTTCTAACTTTATCAAATTCGTATAGTTCCTGGGGACAATTTGAGTTTTCTTGAGTTCACAGTACAACACCTAATTACAAATGCAGGTCTGACTTGAATATTTACCGTACATGGTAAATCATGTACGTAATTTTATCTTTCTTGTGCTCCCCAAATGTTACTATGTTTAATTAATTTTATCGCAACTTATTTTAAATCACTAAACCTGAGGAGGTTGTTTCTTCCTAAGGATAATTATGGGATGGAGTTTTCCAGACTGGTTTAATTGGGATAGATTTTTGTTGTGGTCCTCAATTTGTATCATCTCTTACTGAGATCTCTATTCAGGAATCAGAGGGGAAGCTGTATTCCCCCCCCTCCCCCACCTATTCAAAGGTTCTTACGTTTATGCCTGTCAGAGATTAAGGTCATTGTTTAAATATTTTATTTTTTTAGTCGCTGTTACAACCCACTCTTCTTATCTAACATTTTATTCTTTGCCTTATATTCTTTTCCTTTGCATTTTACCATTACAGTATGTTAAGGTAAGTTTAAAGTCTTTTCGCATGCATATTACATTAGCAGGTTGCCAATCCCTTATCCTAAATCCTTGGGGCCAGATGTGTTTCGGATTTCAGAAAGGTTAGGTTAGTTTATTTTTTATTTTTTTTATTTTTTCAGGGATCAGCCCACCCAAGTACAGGTCACCGACCCACACTATGACCTGGGGGTGAAAATATAATAATAATACAATAATAATAATAATTCATAGGTCTAAGTCATGTTTCTCACTTTTGATCTTTTTTCATTCGTGTATTTCTTTATTATTATTATTATTATTATTATTATTATTATTATTATTATTATTATTATTATTATTATTATTATTATTATTATTATTATTATTATGATTATTATTATTATTATTTTATTATTATTATTGTTATTGTTGCTATCATTATTATTTTATATTTGTGTATCTTTTATCATAAATTTTATTTACTATGGATCATCATCATCATCATCATCATCATCATCATCATCATCATCATCATCATCATCATCATCATCATCATCATCATCATCATCATCATCATCATTATTATTATTATTATTATTATTATTATTATTATTATTATTACATTTTCGCCCCCCAGGCCCCGATGTGGGTCAATGACCTGTGCCCGAGTGGGCTAATCCCTGTTTAAAATATATATATATATATATATATATATATATATATATATATATATATATATATATATATATATATATATATATATATATATATATATATTATGTCATAGGAGGGAAGATCAGCTAAAACTAATGCCCATCACTTTTTTGGTAGATTTTAGTGTATATAAACAGAAAATAATTTCAGTTTCAATATTTTGCAACCTTTTGCTAGGTAAATTTTAGCGTGAAATTTATCGAAAATCTAACGTACAGCTGCATTAGTGCATTACAATTAAATAGTGAACATTGCTTTCTGACTTCATTCTTTAACAACCCAACTAACAATATTTTTTCTGTTTCAGATTCTGATGCATTTATAAGTTGATAATATTTGCGATGGCTGCTTGTGTCAGGACGAGGAACCAAAAATCCAGCCATCTCAGTCACTATCTTGGGTCTGAGAGAGAGCTCCTGAAGTCGGAGTTGCCTACATTGAGAGATGCTTTGAGATACGGTGTTTTAATCAGGCAAATCAGTGAAAAGAACCAAAGAACTTACACAAACAAAGACATTGCCAGTGATA